>NW_006437392.1:25516-32971 GCF_000325575.1 Pteropus alecto
CTCACTTTAGGTAAATAGTTTGGCTACAGTCCTTCCAGGAAATCGAGGGTGTGGAATAGATGGTTTCTCCTCAATTCTGTAATTGAATTTTTAAAACACTGGAAGTTTAAAGCATTGATTTCAATAATTTAAATATAGAATTTGAAGCAGGCATCTCTACTTTCATTTGAATTACTTGGGGTAGTTCTAACTGCAATATATATTTTTTTTACTTCAATGATCTAGATAACCATTTCACTTTTTTCTCTCCTTGCTGTGGAGATATAGAATTTATTACAGTGGATTGCTTTTCCTACTCTTGATTTTAGGGCAGGTAAACTGTGGTACCCCTTTTGATAAAATATTAATATATATGCATAAGTTTTTCCAAACTGGTCTCTTCTTTTTCCCCTGGCTTTATTGAGGTATAATTGACAAATGAAATTGAATAGATTTAAGGTGTTCAATTTGATGATTCAACATATGATTACACAGTGAAATAATCACCACAATCAAGCTAACTAATTTATCCATCGCCTCACAGAGTTACCTTTTTTTTTTTGCTGTCTTTTTAATTTCCACAAGTTATCATCACCAGTAAAGTCTTCATTCTTTACACTCTTCTCTTTAAGAGAAGGAAGGGATAATGATAGAAGCTAGGCATACCTAAAGAAAGAACGGTTATTAAATGTCCTTTTATTGATATATTTGCAAAAACTGGTAAGCAAGGATCTGCCTTTTATTTTGCTGGTGGAGGTGATCATGCTTGTGTGAGGTTTTTTTTGTTTTGTTTTGTTTATTTGAGGGGGTGAGGAGTTAGTTACTTAGTGCTTTTCCAGTGAGAATAAGTGTCTTCGCAGCTCAAAATGTGAAGGAATTGTCACCTTTAGTCATAAAGGAACTGCTGCAGTGATCTGTGTGTCTTTGTAAATTGCTTTGTCTTCTCCAAGACAACACCAAGAATTTTGGTTCATCTATATTTAAGTGCATTTTTAAACGGTGGGTTTTGTGAATACAAGTATGTGTATTTTTCAGTCATCTGTCAATTCCATTCATACTCTATGAATTATGGGTAATGTGTAATGAGTGTCACTGTAGCACTCCTGAATTTTAGTCAGACATGCCAAGCTGTGCTTCATTTACTTAATTGATTAATAAAAAGGAATTGAGAAATTCTTCCTTAATGAAAGAAATAGCTCTTAATTCAATATTAGGTATATCGATTAGAGTAAAAATACAAATCATGCCTTCCTGTGGTGCATCATGAGGAAGCAACAGACAGGCTTATCTCTTCTCTTTTCTCTTTCATTGTTCCTGGCTGCCTTAGAAACAGCATATCCAAGGGTGTGTCCTGTAATATATTGCTCAATATAGAACCTGTTGGTAGATGAAGAAGTGTTGGTATAACATTTGAATCATCTTTTTTTCCATTTGTTTCCAATGGGAAAACATTGTCGCCAGTAAATACTTTAAAATTTTGTCTTTATTTTTATTCTGATTACAAAAGTTATACATGCCCATGGTAAAAAAATAAAAATAAAAAGCAAAATAAAGGAAAAAAGTCATCTGTAATCCTATTACCCTGAGATAGCCAGATATTTATATTACTTTTTAATGTGTATTTGAATATATGTATATAATAAAATAGATGTCATGTTGCACGCACTGATTATAATTTTTCACTTAATAATAAGGGACTTTTCTCTAAGTCACTATATATTCTTCTAGGGATTATATTTAATGCTTGCATAATATTCTATTGCAAGATTTACCATAATATTGTAACCAAACACTTACTGTTAGACATTTATTTTCCAACTGTCTCCTTTTTATAAAATAAAGCAGCAGTGAACATTCTTAATATTATTCTTAATTCACATATCTGTTTATTTCTTATAAGTAAATTCTGGGTCAAAGAGTATGAATATTTTTATTGCTTTTAATATATAGTGGCAAAATGCCCTCTAGGAACTTGTCCCAAATTACATCAACACCAGTAGAATAAGAGGAGGCCTATTTTTCTAAACATTCAATCAGTCATAGAAGATTATCTCCCTTTTTAACTACATTTGCCTAATTTGATGGATGAGAAATGAGCTCATGTTTTGATTTACATTTCTTTCACTCTTTGAGAGTAAATAGTTGTTCGTGTATTTATTGACCCTTTTTTTCTTGAATAAATAACCCATTCTAGTCCTTAGCCTGTCTGTGGTGGGGAACATTCATTTTGTTTCTTATTGATTTCTAGAAACTCTTTATATAATTGGTAGTAACCTTTGATCTTATCCATATTGCTGGTTTTCTGCAATTTTCTCCCATAGCTCTTCCCTTTTAACTTTGTTTATCATATATTTTTTTAAAATACTGACAAATTATTGAAAGGGTAATATTCTAAGAAAATAGAAAACTAGGGAGGGGAAAAGAAATGCCTATTTGATCCATCCTTTGTTCCTCATCATATTTGAGACTATTTAGTTATTTTCATTTAGAGAATTATAAGTCTAAACTTGTGTCACTAGGATTAAAAAATGGTAGAAAGCAAAATATTCATTCATCCAGCTTCTTTAACTGCACAATGTCAAATGGCTTGTTTGATTTGGGTTTATTGCTATTTTTTTTCAGTGTAGTAAAACATTTTTTCATTTTTATTTTTTTCAATTATAATTGACATTCGATGTTATATTAGTTTCAGGTGCGCAGAGTGGTCAGACATTTACATAACTTATGAAGTGATGCCCCTGATAAGTTTAGGTGAGTGTTGTTATTTTTAATGAACAGATTATTCTGAAATCTTATATGAATAAAATGATAGTAATAGTTTAGCTATCCCACAAGGGGGCAATGAAGACCTGTCAGTGTTCTGCCATAGAATAAACATGGAGACCACAGACTGATAGAGCTGAAGGGACACCTCAGAATCATCTATGTAGTCCACCCATCCCTTATTTTATATTCAGAAAAATGGAAATCTGGATGGGTGAAATGACTTGTTCAAGATCACAAAGCTAGTTAGTCAGAGAGCTTAGTCCTAGGCACTTTCCAGTGTACCATTCTGTGATTTAGTTAAATTGATATAAACTATAAACACATACATTTTTTCTGAGTTTTTAATTTTGTTTTGCATTTTGAAATAAGACTCACATAACAACATTAACCTTTTTTAAAGTGTACAATTCAGCGGCATTTAGTATATTCACAATTTTGTAAGCACATACATTTCAATCTCCTGGATTCAAATCCCACTCCTGCCATTAAACAGGTGTTATTATCTTAGGCTATTTATGTAACCTTTCTCAGCTTCAGTTTCTTCAGCTCACGTAAGTAGAAAAATGGTGTCTTCCTTAACAGGTTGTCGTAAGGATTACTAGAAATAATATGCACAAGTGCCTTGCAATGTGCTTGGCATAGAGTAGATGAGAAAAATTCTTTTTTTGCTTCAAGATATTAATCAGCTGCTTCCTATCCAGTATTAGCATATTTATTTCACATTAATAATAAAAATAGATTCCAGAGTAGATTTTTCTCTTCTTATGACTATTACTGCATTATCTATATTGAATTTTAAATGTGCTCAAGAGATTAAAAATTATTTAAAAATAACGACATAGGTTCTTGTGACATAATTGGCAAAGGATTGCAGTATTTGATAGACGCAAAGATCCTTTTTTAAAACCAACAATTTTCTTAGAGGAATTTTGAAAAATGGGAGATGATTTCAATTTAGGGGTGAGGTACAGAAAACGTGGTGTTGTGTGTGCTACTTTAAGTCAAATTTTGGAACTGACTTAAGAATATGACTTCAGTCCCCTCTTTTTATAGATAATAAAACTGAGGAACAGAGAAGTTAAGCAAATTTCTGAAGACCCATGCAACTAGCCAGTGACAGCTCACACCTTAGAACTTTCATCTCCAGCTTCACAATCCAGGACTATTTCAACATACCTCACTGTCTAAGGCCAGATTATTTTTCAAATTTTTCAGCTTCCTTGAGATGTAATTGACATATAACATTGTGTAAGTTTCACTGAATTACTATTTTGTTGCTGTTGTTGTTATGGTGAGAACATTAAAGTTCTATCTTCTTAGCAACTTTCAAGTATACAATACAGTATTATAAACTCTAGTTACCATGATGTACAACAGATTCCCTGAAATTTATTCATCTTATGTAGTTTGGGAGATGCCAAAGACATAGACATGAGGAAGGAATGAAACCAGAGAGGCAAAGGCATGAAAAGCAAAGTTCTAAGCAGAACAGGGTTCAGGCTTCAAACAGTAGAAGGGGAAGAAGCAAGTAGCTCTTGCCTGGGAGAAATTTTAAAGTCAGACATGTCCTTATTATTCCTCCTAAGAAAGCAACCCTAGGAGCTACTGAGAAGGTATGTCTCTCCAATAGCCCTTGCCTAATTGAATAAACAGAAGCTACTGAAAATTGTTGAAATCAGAGCTATTGGTTTTTGTTAGCATTCCAAGTCTTTAAAAGTCTAATTTAAAATTAACCAAATGACTAAAATCTCAGTGTCCCTAATAAGAACAAAGAAAGAGATACCTGATGAAGAGTTTTCATTAAAAAAATAATAATAATAATACAATTCTTCAGTTTCACATTCTTTTAATTTATTTTATATAGAGGTACGATAAGAAAAATAGTTATTGGCAATTGTGAAAGTTGCTGTTTAATTATATAGCAGTTGTTAGCTTTTGTTATTAGCTTTATCTCAGGACAATGAACTTTTCGATCTGTAGTGTTATTTAGACTGCCATGGCTTTGTCATAATGAAAAAAATTTGTAACATACTAAACTGAGCTGGAGAGTTATTGTCTCTCTGCCTAATATACTTTTTTATTGTTTTTTTTTTCTAGAATACTTTAGTTACAGTAGTAAAAACTGATTTATCTAACATTCTGGCAGAAATTTTTTCTTAACTTGCATTTAAACACTTCAATATTATAATGAGTATTAATATTTGTAAGGATTATCCATAGACATTGTAGGAGGTTAATTACTTACTGGATCATCAAAGAAAAAAAGAGAAATATTATTGTTCAGTCTATTCCATTATGGAAAACAAGTATTCCATGTATAATGTATATGAGTATGGTTTGTATGGTAACATAAACCACAATACTCTACATCCCTGGAATGGAAAGTTCATTTTCCTTTCTTCTCCCCTTGATCTGTATTTTACAACAGAATCCAATTTCAAAAATAGTATGGGACTTCCGGTCAAGATAGTAGAATAAGTAAACTCTGTGCTTGCCTCCTTTCACAGCTACATCAAAATTTAAACTACATCAGGCATCACTGGCAGTTGCCTGAAGTCTAGCTGAACAGAAGTTCTACAACAGGGAACACACAGAAGAGACCACCTCAAGATTGGTAGGGGGGCAGAGATATGGAACATGTTGGTCCCAAACTCTCATGTGGCAGTTGAGAATCAGGAGGGATAACTTGGCTGCAGAGTTGGGGCACAGGAGTGAGGGGCCCAGGCCCCACACTGCACTCCCCAGCTCAGGGTTCCAGTACCAGGAAGAGAAGTCCCCACAATTTCTGGCTGTGAAAATGAGTCGAGATTCTTTCTCAATGAGACAGAGGGCAGTTGAAGTTGCAGACATTCCTCTTAAGGAGCCTGCCTGCAGACTTACTCACTGATGGACTCACTCATTCTGTGCTCCTCTGCTGGGGCAGCAGCTTGAAAGCTGCCAGGGACATACAGGGAGGAATTAATTGTCTGGCTTCAGGGTGAGGACTGTAGGGGCAGTTTTTTCTCACACAGAAGTGCTGGCAGAGGATATTGTTCTGTTGTTGAGCCCTCCCCACTCCTGGTGAGCAGACACAGTCAGCCACCATAGCTGAGTCTCCATCAACCTGGCTAACACTGGTCACCCCACCCTGGTGATTCCCTGAGACTCTGCCCCATCCAACCTGTGGAACCACCCAACTGGCTTCCAGTGGTTTTTCCATGCAGAGAAGCTTGTGCTGCAGCTTCTTCTAAAATTTCTCAAAGGTTCACAAAACCCACAATCAGCATCTGCCCTCAGCATGCCCTGTACCTTTTGCTCAGTAGCCTCAAGCCATGCAAGAGTGGCAGCCTGCCTTTGTTCATGTCTTGGCCTCTCGAGGCACCTCCAAGGCCAGCATTGGTGGCAGCCATCTGTAGATTGCTTGGTGGCTCTTGCCAGGTGGCACTGACATGGCAAGGCAGAGACTGAACTTGGCCTGCAGTGGGGCCCCTCCCAGGAACACCCAGGGCCAGAATGCCTGGCAGCTGGCTTCAGACCAAGCCAGAGCACCATAGGAGCTTCATCCAAAGAAAACACACCCAAATGACAGACTGGAAAGGCACCAGAGCCCTGCTAAAGCCAATCCTGATCCATAGGGTCAGCGCCTCACTGGCCAATCCTCACAACCCACAGCCTGAGGATCAATCACTCCCATAGATGTGCAAACAGCAACAAAGTCTCAACTATAACAGGAGGGCACATACAATACACACAAGGGACACACCTGAGGCACCTGGCTCAGATTAACAGAGAGAATGTGCCACTGGACCCCACAGGACACCTACTGCACAAGGCTATTCTACTAAGTTCAGGAGACATAGCAGCCCTACCTAATATATAGAAACAAACACAGGGAGGCAGCCAAAATGGGGAGACAAAGAAAGATTTCCCAAATAAAAGAACGGAACAAAGCTCCAGAAAAGGTAATAAACAAAATGGAGACAAGCAATCTACTAAATTCAGAGATCAAAACACTGGTTATAAGAATACATGATCTCGGTGAGAATTTTAACAATGAGATAGAAAACAAACATTAAAAGAAACAGTCAAAAATGAAGAATATATTATAGGGAATCAGCAGTAGATTAGATGAAAAAAGGATCAAATCGGCGATTTAGAATAGAAGGTAGAAAAAACACCCAAGCATAACAACGAAAAGGAAAGAGAATGCCCCTAAAATGAGGATAGTTTAAGGAGCCTCTGGGACAACATCAAACATACCACCATTTGCATCACAAGGGTACCAGAAGGAGAAGAAAGAGAACAAGGAATTGAAAATCCATTTGAAGAAATAATGACAGAAAACATCCCTAACCTGGTGAAGGAAATAGACATACTAGCCCAGGAAGTGCAGAGTCCCAAACAAGAGGAACTCAAACAGGCTGACACCAAGACAAATCATCATTAAAATGCCAAAGGTTAAAGACAAAGAGTAAGTCTTAAAAGAAGCAAGAAAAAAGCAATTAGTTACCTACAAGGGAGCTCCCATAAGATAGTCAGCTGATTTCTCAAAAGAAACTTTGCAGGCCAGAAGGAATTGGTACAAAATATTCAAAATGATGAGAAGCAAGGACCTACAATCATAGTTACTCTACCCGGCAAAGCTATCATTTATAATAGAAAGACAGATAAAGAGCTTCCTAGACAAGTAAAACCTAAAGGAGTTCATCACCACCAACCTGTATTACAGGA
>NW_006437392.1:33137-34393 GCF_000325575.1 Pteropus alecto
ACCCGCTCACTCTGAACTCCACTGCAAAGCTATCAAGAACAGATAAAGAGTTTCCCAGACAAGAAAAAGCTAAAGGAGTTTATCAACACAAGACAGTATTACAAGAAATGATAGAAGGACTTCTTTAAGAAGAAGAAAGAAAAAAAAAGATAAAAAATGTGAATAGTAAAAATGGCATAACTACATATCTATCAAAAATTACTTCAAATGTAAAAGAATTAAATGCTCCAATCAAAAGGTAAGGTGACTGAATGGATAGGAAAACAAGACCCTTACATAGGCTGCCTACAAGAAACTCAATTCAGATCAAAAGACACACAGACTAAAAGTAAAGGGATGGAAAAAGATATTTCTTGAAAATGGAAATAAAAAGAAAATCTGGGGTACCAATACTTATACCAGACAAAATAGACTTTTTAAAAAAGCAACCAAAAATAAAAGACAAATAAGAATGCATTAAAATTTAAAACTTTGTGTTTCAAAGGACAATATCAAGAAAATCAAAAGATAATACACAGAATGGGAGAAAATATTTGCAAATCAAATCTCTGATAAAAGATATGTATCTAGAATAAAGACCTCTTAGGTTTTATAAACTATATAAATGTCTAACCAAGGTATTGTATACTTGAAACTAATAATAAAATAATTTTTAAAAAAAGAACTTAGGTCCAGAGGAAACATGGCGGAGTAAGAGACATCCCCAGATCTCTCCCCTTGAAATAATAATAAGCTGAATATCTAAAACTCAACAAAATAACATCCAAACTGCATACCAGCACACCTGAGCATGTAATCTGCACATAAAAGCTACCACAGGTCAATACTCCAGGTGTCGGGCGGTGGACAGGGAGAAATAAAGAAACTGCCTCTCGCAGCCGCTGGAGTTACCTGTAGGAGGAAGGGGAGAGGAGAAGGCGCAGCGACTTCCCTGAACTGCACTGCCTGGGACACTTGTGAGTTCCACGCAGCCAGCAGCAGGGCCAAGCCATCAAGGCAGAAAGCAGAAAAGCAAGTGGCAGAGAAACAACAGTTGATTGTTACCAGCAGCAGCTACAAAACCAAGGCTGAGCTGCAGATCCCAACCCCCAAACCAGAGAGCCCCTCCTCCCATATCCTCTGAGACCAAACACCATGGAGCCCCGGGGGAATCTGAGCAAACACTACCGAAACTATTGTAAAAGCTAAAAGAAATGAATGGGACTACAACAAACTAAAAAGCTTCTGCTCAGCAAAAGAAATTGTCAACAAGGTAA
>NW_006437392.1:34529-38562 GCF_000325575.1 Pteropus alecto
TTCTTCTCAAGTGCACATGGAACATTCACATGTTAGGACACAAATCAAGTCTCAATAAATTTAAGAAGATTGAAATCATATCAACTGTCTTCTCTGATCACAATGGCATGATACTAGATATCAACTACAAGAAAAAACTGGAAAATACACAAACACATGGAGGCTAAATAACATGCTACTAAACAATGAATGGGTTATTAATAAGAACAAGGAAGAAATCAAAAGATACCTAGGGACAAATGAAATGAAAACACAACTCAAAATCTATGCGGCACAGCAAAAGCAGTCCTAAGAGGGAAATTCATAGCAATACACTCCTACCTCAAGAAACAAGAAAAAGCTCAAATAAATAATGTAACCTTACAATTAAAAGAACTAGGGAAAACAAAAAACAAAAAACAGCAAACGAAGCCTAAAGTGAATAGAAGGAAGGAAATAAAGATCAGAGCGGAAATAAATGAAATAGTCTAGAAAAACAATACAAAAGATTAATGAAACCAAGAGCTGGTTTATTGAAAGGATAAACAAAATTGACAGACCCTTAGCCAGACTCATCAAGGAAAAAAGAGGGAAGACTCAAATAAATAAAATCAGAAATAAAGGAGGAGAAATAAACATGGACTCCACAGAAATACAATGTATCATAAGAAAATACTACAAGCAATTATATGCCAACAAATGGGACAATCTGGAAGAAAAGGACACATTCCTAGAAACATGCAATCTCCCAAGACTGAGTCAAGAAGAAACAAAAAATCTGAATCGACCGATTACCACCAATGAAATCGAGTCAGTAATCAAAAACCTCCCAAAAAACAAAAGTCCTGGACCAAATGGCTTCATAGGCGAATTTTACCAAACATTCAAAGAAGAATTATCACCTATTCTTCTCAAATTATTCCAAAAATTTCAAGAAGAGGGAAGGCTCCCTAACTCCTTTTATGAGGCCACCATTACCTTGATTCCAAAATCAAAAACAAAAAAAGAAAACTATAGACCGATATCTCTTATGGACATTGATGCAAAAATCCCCAACAAAATATTAGCAAAATGAATTCAGCAATACATTAAAAATTTCATACACCATGATCAAGTTGGATTTATTCCTGGGATGCAAGGTTGTTTCAATATTCACAAATCAATTAATGTGACACATCACATTAACATGAAATAGTGTCTAGAAAATGCCACCGACATTGACAAATTGAAAGATAAAAATCATATGATTATATTAATGGAGGCAGAAAAAGTGTTCAACAAAATCCAGCATCCACTTATAATAAAAACTCTCAGCAATAGAGGGAACATACCTCAACATAATAAAGACCGTATATGACAAACCTACAGCTAACATCATACTCAATGGGGAAAGGCTAAAAGCATTTTCCTTAAGATCAGGAACAAGACAAGGATTCATTTTCAACATTGTATTGGCAGTCTTAGCCCCAGCAATAAGACAAGAAAGAGAAATAAAAGGCATTCGAATTGGAAAGGAAGAAGTAAAACTCTCCTTATTTGCTGATGACATGATACTATATAGAGAGAACCCTAAAGATTCCACCAAAAAACTGTTAGAACTGATCAATGAATTCAGTAAAGTAAAAGGTTATAAAATGAATATTCAGAAGTTAGTCTCATTTTTATACACCAGAACTTTCAGAAAGAGAAATTAAGAAAACAATCTCATTTACGATTGCATCGAAAACTATAAAATACCTGGGAATCAAATTAACCAAGAAGGTAAAACACCTGTTTTCAGAAAATTATAAGTCATTGAAAAAAGAAATTGAAGAAGATACAAATAAATGGAAGCATATACCGTGTTCATGGGTAGGAAGAATCAACATCTACCATACTACCCAAAGCAATCTATAGATTCAATGCAGTCCCTATAAAAATATCAATGGCATTTTTCAGATACCTAGAACAAATAATCCTAAAATTTATATGGAACCATAAAAAGACCCCAAATATCCATGGGAATCTTGAGAAAGATGAGCAAAGTTGGAAGTATCACACTACCTGATATCAAACTATACTACAAGGCTACAGTAATCAAAACAACATGGCAAGAGAGAGAAATAAATGGCACAGATGATAGAGGCTCTGTTCATTCCTCTTGCAACCAAAACAAAGTTGTGACAGAAACAAGGAACAAACAGCAAGGAAAGTCGCCTGGTATCTAGAGGAACAGAAGCACTACGACTAAGGAGAAAAATAATTAATCGACCTGCAACGGTTGAAGTTAGGAGGGAGTGAAGATGCAAGGCTGCCCAGTCAGAGCGGCTAAGTGGGATAGAGGCCGCGGCAGTGGCAGCTGGCAGCTGTAGATGCATCTTAAAGGGGCCATGCCCAAAAGCAGACTTTCGCGGTGATGGACCTGCACACTCTGAGCACCAGCACTGGCTGGCTGCTCTAGGGGTACCAGAAACTTACAGGGGGACACTGAGTTGTCGGAGTGAGGGCCAGAGGTGAGGCTCACTCTGTATAGAATTGCCAGCAGTATCCACTGTTCCTCTGCTGAGCCCTCCCTACTCCCAGAGTGTGGATTCGGTGCCACCGTAGCTGAGATGTCATTAAACTGGATAACAAAGGTCCCTCCACCCAGAGGATTTCCTGAAACTTTGCCTCCTTCAACTTGCGACCCCACCAAAGCCACATCCAGGTGTATCCTCGGAGAGTCAGGTGCCCATTGCTGAGCAATGCCAAGAATCACACTGGTGGCAGTTGACCATGGTTTCTGGTGTGGCCTCTTGAGGCAACTATAAGCACAGTATCTGTGGATTGCTTGATGAATCTTAACAGATGACCCCAGAGGGGAGTAGGCTGGGGATAAATTGGGCTTGCAGCTGAATCCCTCTCAGGACTGTGTCACTGGACACTTCACAAAGCCTCACTAATAAGACCGGGAGTGTTAAGAGCAGTGCTCAGTACATAGAAACAGACACAGAAAGGCAGCCAAAATGGGAAGACAAAGAAGCAGAAACCATATGAGTGAACAGAACAGTTTCAGGAATAATAGAGTCAAGCAATCTAACAGGTGCAGAGTTCAAAACACTGGTTATAAAGATGTTCAATGAACTTAGGCAAAGTGTATATGAATTCAGTGAGAACTTTGACAAAGAGATAAAAAACAAAAATGGAAATGGAAATTGTAAATGGGAACCAGTTGGAAATGAAGAACACATTATCTGAGATGAGAAGTATGTTAAACAGAAGAAACAGAGTGAATAAAGAAGAGGATTGAACGACCTATATAGAGGATGGGGAAGCCAAGGACACTCAATCAGAATGGCAAGAAAAAAGAAGCCAATACTATAATAATAATTTCAGAAGCCTATGGGACACTATTAAATGTAAAAATATCCGTGTCACAGGGGTACCGGAAGGAGAACAAGACGTTGAAGAACTATTTGAAGAAATAATAATGGAAAACTTTCCTAATCTGGTGAAGGAAATAGATACACAACCCAGGAAGCTCAGAGTGTACCAAAACAGAGGAACCCAAAGAGGACCACACCAAGACACATCATAATTAAAATGCCAAAGGCTAAATACAAAGAAAGAACCTTAGAAACAGCAAGAGAAGAGCAGTTAGCTACCTTCGAGGGAGCACCCATAAGACTGGCAGCTGATTTCTGAAAAGAAACTATGCAGGACAGAAGGGCTTAGCACAAAATATTTGACATGATGAAAACCCAGGATCTACAACCAAGAATATTTTATCCAGCAAAGATATTATTTAGAGTTGAAGGACAGATAAAGAGTTCCCAGACAAAAATAAGCTAAGGGAATTTATCATCACTCGGCCAGTATTACAAGAAATGTTAGAGGGACTTCTTTAAGAAGAAAAAATAAAACATGGATCAAAAATAGGAATAAAGAATGGTAATAACTATATTCCTATCGATAAGTACCTCAAAGGAAAAGAATTAAGTGCTCCAAGCAAAAGATATAGTGACCAAATGGATAAGAAAACAAGACCCCTATGCTGCCTACAAAGACTCACTTCAGATTAAAAGACACACACAGA
>NW_006437393.1:0-1336 GCF_000325575.1 Pteropus alecto
ATTTTTATTTTATTATTATTATTATTATTATTATTTTAAGCGAGACAACCCTTAGTTGACCTCACAGATTGCAAGGACCTTGTCAGCTTACAATCCCTTATTTTTTTATTATTATTTTTTACACCTACATCACCTGATCTTCCTAAGTGGTCTCCCATCCAAGTACTAACCGGGTATGATCTGTCTCAGATGGTATTGGGCTTTCTCAGGGTGGCATGGTTGTAGTTTTTTAATATGAATCGTTAGGTTGTTTATATGGGTTCATTCTTCATTTTTGAGATAAGCCTGTAATTATATGAACTTTCCTCTTATTACCACTTTTGCTGTGTTCCAAAATTTTGCTATGTTGTACTATCGTTATCATTTGTTTCTATATATTTCTTGACCTCTCTTTTTATTTCTCTTCTGATCCAGTTATTCTTCAGTAGCATATTGTTCAATCTCCATGTATTCATGGTTCTTCCCTCTTTCTTTTTGCAGTTGATCTCCAGCTTCAAATCATTATGATCATAGAATATGCTTGGTATTATTTCAACCCTCTTATATTTGTTGAGGCTATCTTTGTGTCCCAGTATGTGGTCAGTTCTTGAGAATATTCCATGTGCACCAGAGAACAATGTATAGCAGCTTTTTTGAGATGAAAGGCTCTCTAAAGGTCAGTTATGTCCAGTTTGTCTAATGTGTCATTTAAGGATGTTATTTCCTTATTGATTTTCTGCTTGGATGATCTGTCCCTTTCTGACACTGGAGTATTTAGGTCCTCTACTATGATAGTGTTTTTTCTGTTTCTCCATTTACTTCTGACACTGATTGGGAGTATAGATATTCAGAAGTGTTATGTCTTCTTGCTTTATGATTTTTTTTTTATCATTAAGAAGTGTCCCTCAGTATCTTTCTTTACCTTTTTTTCTTTGAAGTCTCTTTTGTCTTATGTGAGTACCACTACTCCTGTTTTCCTCTGAATGCCATTTGCTTGAAATATCATTTTCCACCCTTTCACTTTGAGTCTATATTTGTTTGGAGCTGAGATGTGTCTCTTGGAGGCAGCATATGGTTGGATTTGGGTTTTTTTTTTGACCCATTCTGTAATTCTGTGCCCTTTTATTGGTGAGTTCAGTCCATTTACATTTAGGATGATGACTGAAATATGAGGTTTTCCTATAACCATTTTATCTTTTGCTTTCTGGTAGCTCGGTGTTTCCATTACTTCCTTTTCCTTGTGTTTCTGTTTTGTTTGTTTGTTTTGGTTGGCTTTTATGGGTTTTTCTTGTGGTGCTTCTTGTTTTATGTTATATACATTGGTTCTGAATCTTTGGTGTGTGGTTGCCATTACAAA
>NW_006437394.1:0-704 GCF_000325575.1 Pteropus alecto
AGCTGCTTATACATTCTTCTCTAGTGCGCATGGAGCATTCTCAAGATTTAACCACATACTGGGACATAGTGATAGCCTCAACAAATATGAGTGTTGAAATCATACCAACCATATCCTCTGATCATAATGTTTTGAAACTAGAGATCAACTGCAGACAGAAATCAGGAAGAACCACAAATACACGGAGATTAAACAACATGTTACTGAAGAATAATTGGGACAGAGAAAAAATAAAAAGAGATCAAGCAATAATAGAAACAAATGATAATGATAGTACAATATATCAAAATTTTGGCCAAGACAAAAGCAGTTATAAGAGGAAAGTTCATATCGTTACAGGCCTATATACAAAAACGGGAATGAGCCCAAATAAACAACCTAACGCTTCACCAAAGCAACTAGAAAAGGAAGAACACATGAAGCCTTAAGTCAGCAGAAGGAAAGAAATAATCCAAATTAGAGCAGAAATAAATGAAATTGGAAAAAAAAAACGATAGAATAAAATGAATGCAACAAAGAGTTGATTTTTTGGTTAATAATTGAAAACCCCCTGACTAGACTCACTAAAGAAAAATAAGAATGGACACAAATAAACAAAATTAGGGATGAAAGAGGGGAAATTACAATAGATATTGCAGAAATACAAAGGATCATAAAAGAGTACTATGTAAAAGTATATAACACCAAAGTTAATAACCTAGAAG
>NW_006437395.1:0-888 GCF_000325575.1 Pteropus alecto
TATATCTTTCTTTTGCCTGATTGCACTCGCTAGGATCTCCAATATTATATTGAATAAAAGTGGCTTTAGTGGATAGCCTTGTCTTGTTCCTGATCTTAGAGAGAAGGTTTTTAGTTTTTCACCATTAAGTATGTTAGCAGAGGGTTATAGATGGCCTTTATTATACAAGGTTCTTTCCTTCTATACTGATTTTGTTAAGTGTTTTGATCATAAATGGATGCTGTATCTTGTCAAAGGCTCTTTCTGCATCTATTAATATGATCATATAATTCTTATTTTTTAATTTGTTTATGTGGTGTATCATATTAATTGATTTGCATATATTGACCCATCCCTGTACCTCTGGGATGAAGCCCACTTGATCGTGGTGTATAATCTTTTTAATATGTTGCTGTATTTGGTTTGCTAGTATCTTATTTAGGATTTTTGCATCTGTGTTCATGAGAGATACTGGTCTATGGTTTTTTCTTGTGTGTGTTATCTTTACCAGGTTTTGGTATCAGCGTGATATTGGCCTCATAAAATGGGTTGGGAAGTATTGCTTCCTCTAGAATTTTTTTGGAAGAGTTTGAGGAGAATAGATATTAAATCTTTGAAAGTTTGGTAGAATTCAGTGGTGAAGCCATTTGGTCCTGGACTTTTAATTTTTAGTAGGTTTTTGATGATTGTTTCAATTTCCATACTGCTGATCAGTCTATTTTCCAGTTCTTCTTGATTCAGTCTAGGAAGGTTGTATTTTTCTAAGTACTGGTTCATTTCTTCTAGGTTATTAAATTTGGTGTTATATACTTTCTTATTGTATTCTTGTATGATCCTTTATATTTCTGCTATATCAGTCATAATTTCCCCTCTACCATCCCTGATTTTGTTTATTTGTGTCCTTTCTCT
>NW_006437396.1:0-1084 GCF_000325575.1 Pteropus alecto
CTGCACGAATCCCGTGTTCTACTCCTTCAATCCATCTTCTTTTTTACTAGTTTTTTTTTTTTTTGCTTTCCTCTTTTATACTTTATTCTCTTAAAATAGAGTATCTGTCATGACTCAGGATCTTACCTTGAGCTTACGGGTGTCACCTCCAGGCACATGGAAAAGGCTAATGGGACTTTCGCCCTCATCATTGCACAAACGTCCCCTGTTGTCCTCTGTGTGGACACATTTCAAAGGCAAATGACTATACATGGCCAAAGCGACAAGCTCGTTCGGTGAAGATGGAGTGTGATGTAGAACTGACCTGGTGCTGCTGACACTGTCTGCGTGTCACCTCCTTCTCCTGTGCTCTGGGGGACACCTCCAGATGGGACCCTCAGTGCGCTGTGAGCTCTGGGAAGTACCCGTTGTGTGGAGAGCCTAGCCAGGCCCCAGGTCCATGGGCACAGTCACCGGGAGGGCCAGGCTGTCAGCCTCAGAAGAGCAGAGCTGCCGTCCACTGTGGATCCATCCACTTCTGCTCCCTTTGAATCAGCCCTGAGCAGGTTATTTAGGATGAATTCTTGACTTAGACAACATGGATGACCGATTCTAATTAACACTGGAGAATACGTTGACAGCAACAAGTTGATTAGTGTTGATTGAAGAAATGATAAATCAGCGGAGTTTCTGCAAGGAACTGACCATTGCCTGGAGGATTTTATCTTTTTCAGTAGAAACTATTTTATAATATCAGTGACATTTACAGAAGGGTTGTTAGTCAAGGATTTATAAAAAGTGAGTTGAGGGCTGGAATATTTTTGCTTGAACATTCTATTGCTTTTCATTATGAAACACCTACACTTATAGAGAAAATGCTGAGGGCTCAGGGGAGGCTGCAGACGCTCTCATGCCCCAGTGCAAGTCCGACCCCGAGAGCAGGCAGAGGGAGAGCTGATGGTGACGTTCCCAAGTCGCTCTGCCGTGGGAGGAGGGTCCAGCACGTCGTCCCTCCAAAGTTTCACTCCAGGGACGTCCAGTAGTGGGCCTCCCCAGTGTCCCTGCTGTTGCAATTCCAGGCTGGAGAGGCTCTCAGGTGTGTGTT
>NW_006437397.1:0-1071 GCF_000325575.1 Pteropus alecto
AATGTATCCAGCTAAGCTTTCCTTTACATATGAAGGAGAAATAAAAACCTTTGCAGACATATAAAGATTCAGGGAATTCTCCACTACGAGTCCTACACTACAAGAAATACTGAAAGGGGTAGACTCACCTAAAAGAGAATGGCAAAAAAAAAAAAAAATACATAATTAGAAGTAAAGTGACTATCAGGCAAAAGCAGGGGAGGGCAACTCTTACCAAGAACAGGGCATTATAAGCTTAAAAATAAGAAGAGATTTGCTACAGCAAGATAGTAATGAACATTCAGCATACATAGGAAAAAATTGAGATAACAATGACTGAAAAGGATTAAAAGATCCAAATTCGCAAAGGGGAAAGGCGATAAGGAACACACAGAAGAAAAAAGATGACTCTATGTATATAACTATCTTTTCCATATTTGTGTTGGTAACCACACACCCTAGAGTCAGAATTGAAGTATGTAACATAAAACAAGAAGAACCAAAGAAAAAATCCACAAAAGCCAACCAAAATAAAGAAAACAGAAACACAAGACAAGGAAACAATGGAAACACTGAGCTATCAGAAAGCAAAAGATAAAATGGCTATAAGAAGACCTCATATTTCAATAATTACCCTAAATGTAAATGGATTGAACTTGCCAGTAAAAAGGCACAGACTTGCAGAACGGATCGAAAAACAAAACCCAACTATATGCTGTCTCCAGGAGACACATCTCAGCATCAAGGACAAATAGACTCAAAGTGAAAGGGTGGAAAACGATATTTCAAGCAGATGGCATTCAGAGAAAAGCAGTAGTAGCAATACTAATATCAGACGAAATAGACTTCAAAATCAAAAATGTAAAGAAAGATCCTGAGGGACACTTCATAATGATAAAGGGCATCATGCACCAAGAAGACATAACACTTACTAATATCTATGTTCCCAATCAGGGAGCCCCAAAACATGTACAGCAATTACTAACAGAACTAAAGGGAGAAACAGACCAAAACACTATTGTAGTAGGAGACCTAAACACCCAACTGTCAGATATGGCTAGATCATCCGAACAGAAAATCAATAAGGAAATA
>NW_006437398.1:0-1245 GCF_000325575.1 Pteropus alecto
TCTTCTTTAAAAATAGCTGTGATGCCCCTCTGCTGCGACTATCAGAACAGTTTTTCAGCTCTATACTTTACACTCTGGATTACCTAACAGGTCTCAGACATGAAGTTGCTGTGGCCTATGAAACATAGGGACACAGTGTTCTTATTCCAGTTGCAAACATTAAAATTGAGCAGAAAGTATACATCCTCAAAACCCCCCTTTTCTGTGGGGATGAAAACTGGGGGAATGAGAAAGAGAATGCAAATACTTTATAACTTTTTTTATCTCAAAGAAATATTTCAGGCAAAATCTTTGCTTGACTTTTTAAAATTATTTTTAATTAATTAATTACTTATCTTGGTAACATTGGTTATTGAAATCAACTAAGTTTCAGGTGTACAATTTAACAGTATGGTGTATGTGTTCGTGTGTGTGTGTGTGTGTGTATGTGTATTCTTCTCCCATTGTTCGATTTCTGGCACCACATATTTGACCCCTTTTTAACTCATCTAGCTTCACCCCTACCCTCTGGTAACCACTAGACTATTGCCCATGTCCATGAGACTTTGTTGCTTGTACTGTTCATTTGTTGCTTTTGGGTTTATATCCCACATTTAAGTGATATCATGTGGCTTTCATCTTTTCCTGTATGGCTTCTTTCGCTTAGCATGATTATCTCGAGATCCATCCTTGTCGCAAATGGCAGTATTTCATCTCTTCTTATGGCTGAATAATAGTCCATTGTATATATCTACCACTACTTCTTTTGCCAATCAGCTATCATAGGACACTTCAGTTGCTTCCATGTCCTGGACACCGTGAATAATATTGCTATGGACATTGGTATGGAATATCTTTTAGAATATGGGTTTTCAAGTCTTTGGGGTAAATACCCAGTAGAGGGATTGCTGGATCATATGGTAAATCAATTCTTAGTCTTTTGAAGACCCTCCATACTGTTTTCCGTGGTGGCTGTACCAATTTTCAGTCCCACCAGCAGTGTACGAGAGTTTCTTTTTCTCCACATCCTCTCCAACATTTGTTATTACTTGTCCTGCAGATTATAGCTATTCTAACAGGTGTGAGATGGTATCTCTTTGTGCTTTTGATTTGCATTTCCCTAATAGCTAGTGATGTTGAGCTTCTTTTCAAATATTTGTTAGCCATTTGTATGTCTTGTAGGGAGAAGTGTCTGTCCTCTGCCCATATTTTGATTGGATCGTTTGAATTTTTCTTTTGCTGTTATTGAGTTGTATGAGTTCTTTG
>NW_006437399.1:0-1057 GCF_000325575.1 Pteropus alecto
CTGCGTGTGCCTTAAATCCATTCCCCTTATAAATTTGGATCTTTGATTCCTTCCCTTTTCTGTTATTGTTGTCTCAAATTGTCCCTATGTATGCTCAACGTTCATTTCTATCTTGCAATATCAATTCTCTTCTTATTGTTTAAGCTAATAATACACCGTCTTGATAAGCATTGCATTACTCTGCTTCTTTCTGGCTATTAGTTCTCTTACTCATAGTTATGTATATTTTTGTAATTTTGTTTCAGGTCTGCTCTCCTTGAGTTTTTCCCCTAATGCAGGCCTCATAGTGGAGAATTCCCCTTTTCTATGTGTATAAGGTCTTTATTTCTCCTTCATATCTAAAGAAGAGCTTTTCTGGATACATTATTCTTGGCTGGTAATTCCTTTAATAATTTGAATATTTGGTTCCACTCCTTTCTTGTTTGTGAAGCTTGTGCTGAGAAATCTGAAGATAGTCTAATGTGCTTTCCTTTATAGGTTATCATCTTCTTTTCCCTGGTTGCCTTGAGAATTCTTTCTTGGTCATTAATTTTTGATAATTTTAATATAATGTGTCTTGAAGAAGGCCTTTAGGGTTGAGATAATTGTGTGTTCTGTTAGCTTCTTCGTTTTGAAGCTCCACTTCATTTCTTAGATTTGAGAAATTCTTATCAACTCTGTCTGAATATGCTCTCTAATCCTATCTCCTTTTCTTCTCTTTCTGGAATACCTATTATTCTTATGTTGCCTTTCCTGATGGTGTCAGCTAGTTCTTGTATTTCTCCTTCATTATTTTTCATTCTTCTGTCTCTCTCTTATTTCTGAATTATTTCTAGATTTCTGTCTTTGATATCACTGATCTTTGCCCTCATTCAATGAAATCCATTTCCTAAGCTTGTTATTTCATTCTTCCTTTCTGTTAGTGTTCTTCATCTCTAGAAGTTCTTGTTGGTTCTTTTATTGGGTTTCAGTCTCCTTGCTAAAAAAAAAAAACATTCTGCTGATCTAATTTGTTTCTCAATTCCCAGTATTATTTATCTGACTTTTTGTCGATCTCATTGAATTTTCTCAGAAATAC
>NW_006437400.1:0-429 GCF_000325575.1 Pteropus alecto
CTTCTTCATTTCCTATTTGAATACCTTTTATATCTTTTTCTTGCCTGATCACACTTGCTAGAACCTTCAATGTTATATTGAATAAGAGTGGTGATAGTGGACAGCCTTGCTTTGTTCCTGACCTTAGAGGGAAGGTTTTTAATTTTTCACCATTAAGTATAATGTTGACTGAGGGTTTGTCATACATGGTTTTTATTAGGTGAAGGTACTTTCCTTCTATACCGATTTTGTTAAGTGTTTTGATCATAAATGGATGCTGTATCTTGTCGAAGGCTTTTTCTGCATTTATTGATATGATCGTATGATTCTTAGTTTTAAATTTATTTCTGCGGTGAATCACATTAATCAATTTGCATATGTTGAACCATCCTTGTGCCTCTGGGATGAAGACTAGTTGATCATGATGTATAATCTTTTTAATATGTTGCT
>NW_006437401.1:0-864 GCF_000325575.1 Pteropus alecto
TTTCTCTTGCCTGATTGCACTCACTATGACCTCCAGCGTTATATTGAATAACAGTGCGATAGTGGATAGCCTTGCCTTGTTCCTGATCTTAGAGGGAAGGTGTTTGGTTTTTCACCACCAAGTATAATGTTGGCTAAGGGTTTGTCCTACATGGCCTTTATTATGTTGAGGTACTTTCCTTCTATACCGATTTTGTTAAGTGTTTTGACCATAAATAGGTGCTGTATCTTGTCAAAGGCTTTTTCTGCATCTATTGATATGATCATATGATTCTTATTTTTTCATTTGTGTATGTGGTGTATTGTATTAATTGATTTGCATTTGTCGAACCATCCCTGTGCCCCTGGGATAAGCCCACTTGATTGTGGTGTATAATCTTTTTAATATGTTGCTGTATTTGGTTTGCTAGTATCTTATTTAGGATTTTTACATCTGCGTTATGAGAAATATTGGTCTGTAGTTTTCTTTTTTATGTTATCTTTACCAGGTTTTGGTTTCAAGGTAATATTGGCCTCATAAAATTAGTTGGGAAGTATTGCCTTATCTTTTATTTTTTGGAAGAGTTTGAGAATGGGTAATAAATCTTCTTTGAATGTTTGGTGGAATTCACTGGTGAAGCCATCTGGTCCTAGACTTTTACTTTTTGGTAAGTTTTTGATAATTGTTTCAACTTCCATACTGCTGATCGATCTATTTAGATTTTCTGGTCATTCTTGATTCAGTCTAGGAAGATGGTATTTTTCTAAGTACTGGTCCATTTCTTCTAGGTTTTTAAATTTGGTGTTATATATTTTTTTATAGTATTTTTGTATGATCTTTTGTATCTCTACAATGTCTGTCATAATTTCTCCTCTTTCATTTCTG
>NW_006437402.1:0-608 GCF_000325575.1 Pteropus alecto
GTTCTTGGAGTGGAAGAATCAACATAGTTAAAATGGTATTATTATCTAAAGCACTATACAGATTACGTGCAATCTCCATCAAAATGCTATCAGCATTTTTTAAAGAAATAGAACAAAAAATCATCAGTTTTATATGGAAGCACAAAAAAAACAAAACAAAACAAAACAAAAAAACCCAAGTTGCCAAAGCCATCCTGAGAAAAAGAATGAGGCGGGAGGCATCACGCTGCCCGAATTCAAATTATGCTACAAAGCGACTATAATCAAAATGGCATGGTATTGGCAGCAAAACAGACACACAGACCAGTGAAACAGAATCGAGAGTCCAGAAGTAAAGCCATATTTATATGGGCAAATAATTTTTGACAAAGAATCCAAAAACATACAGTGGAGAAAGGAAAGCCTCTTCAATAAATAGTGCTGGGAAAACTGGAAAGCCACCTGCAAAATAAGGAACTAGACAGTTGTCTATCACCACATATCAAAATTAACTCAAAATGGATTAAGGACCTAAATATAACACCTGAAACATTAAAATGCATAAAAGAAAACATAAGGACTAAACTTGAGAATCTTGTACTTAAAGAGGATTTTATGAATTTGACCTC
>NW_006437403.1:0-505 GCF_000325575.1 Pteropus alecto
CAGTTAATAGCTCTGTCTCTTGACTGATTTTACCTGACCATGAAATCACAGTTCGGATCTGCAAATCTAAACACCAGACAGTACTTGCTCACTCGTTCATCCTCTCTGAGCAAGGGGCCATCACCTCTCTAAATATATATGTTAGTTTCATTTATATTTTAATAGAAAAATATTACAAAGCAGCTGAAAGAAGAGATAGCCAGAGTTGAACTGTTATAAAGTAATAAAGGGCAGGATTTAGGTGATGAGTATATACCAGATCCTTTATATGTTATTTTACATTTTCTCAAGACTACTGCAAGATAGGAGTTATTAAATAGGGAAATATTATGAGTACCAGAGAAAGAAGCAACCTAAGATTACAGTGTTAAATGTCAGAGTTGGTATTGCAATCCAGGCATTTCTTGCTCCAAGGCTGCATTATTCCATTACAATCAGATTGTAATGTTATATTTACCAAAGAATATTGTACCTGAATTTAAGTGTTTGGGTCAAAATTGAAGCA
>NW_006437404.1:0-337 GCF_000325575.1 Pteropus alecto
AAATTGAAAACAAAACAAAACAACAACAACAAAAACAATGCAAAAAATAAATACAACGAGGAGCTTGTACTTTGAGAAGGTTAATAAAATTGACAAACTCCTGGCTAGACTCACTAAAGAAAAAGGAGAAAGGACACAAATAAACAAAATCAGCGATGAAAGAGGGGAGATTACGACTTACATCACAGAAATACAAAGGATCATGCAAAAATACTATAAAAGTATATAAAAACAAATTTAATAACCTAGAAGAAATAAACCAGTACTTAGAAAAGTACAATCGTTCTAGACTGAATCAAGATCTGTAAAATCTAAATAGACCAATCAGCAGTATGGA
>NW_006437405.1:0-660 GCF_000325575.1 Pteropus alecto
CAATTAAATGTAAAAATATTCATGTCATAAGGGTAAGTGGAAAAAAGAGTTTGAGATCTATTTAAAGAAATAGTCATGGAAAACTTCACTAACCTGGTGAAGAAAATAGACAAACAACCCAAGAAGCTCATAGAGCCCCAAGAAAGAGGGACCCAAAGAGGTACACCCCAAGACAAATTCTAATTAAAATAGCAAAGATTAAATACAAAGAGAGAATCTTTGAAGAAGCAAGAGAAAAACAGTGACTTACCTACAAGGGAAGACTGGCAGCTGATTTCTCAAAAGAAACTATGCATGATATAAGGGCTTAGCACAGAATGTTAGATGTGATGAAAACCCAGGATCTGCAAACAAGAATACTTGATTCAGCAAAGCTATCACTTAGAGTCAAATGACAGATAAAGAGCTTCCCAGAAAATAAACTAAAAGAATTTATCAACTCCAAGCCAGTATTACATGAAATGATGAAGGAACTTCTTTAAGAAGAAAAAACATGTACCAAAGCATGAATAAAGGATGGTAATAACTAACTTCCTATTAACAAGTACCTCAAATGGGGGGAAAAAATTAAATGCTTCAACCAACAGATAGAGTGACTGAATGAATAAGAAAACAAACCCCCACCTATGCTGCCCACAAGAGACTTACTTCAGATTAAAA
>NW_006437406.1:0-605 GCF_000325575.1 Pteropus alecto
TTCTCAGGATGGCTTTGGCAATTTGGAGTCTTTTGCGCTTCCATAAATATCTGATAATTTTTTTGCACTATTTCTTTAAAAAATGCCGATGAGATTTTGATGGGTATTGCATTAAATCTGTATAATGCTTTAGTTAATATGGTCATTTTAACTATGTTGATTCTTCCAATCCAAGAACACAAAATGTCTTTCCATTTCTTTGTAACTTTTTCGATTTCTTTTAATATGGTCTTGTAGTTTTCATAATATAGGTTCTTCACATGTTTCATTAAATTTATTCCTAGGTATTTTATTCCTTTTGTTGCAATTGCAAAAGGAATTATTTTTTTCCACTTCTTTTTCTGACAATTCATTATTAGAGTATAAGAACACTATGGATGTTTGAATGTTGATTTTGCATCCAGAGACTTTACTGTATTTGCTTATTGTTTCCAGTAGTGTTCTTGTGAAGTCTTCAGTGTTTTCTGTCACTATATGTCATCCACAAGTAGTGACAGTTCGACTTTTTCGTTTCCTATTTGGATGCCTTTTATATTTTTGTCTTGTCTGATTGCACTCACTAGGACCTCGAATGTTATATTCAATAACAGTGGCAATAGTGGACA
>NW_006437407.1:0-515 GCF_000325575.1 Pteropus alecto
GTGCAGTGGCTTAGTACAACAACATTTATTGAGTTGACCCTACTGGGCACTAGGCTTGGCTATTGGCGTCCCTTTTCTATATGAGGTCAGCTGGCCAGTCGGGTCATGGTCTATGATGGCTCTGTCATGTGTCTAGGAGTGGGTGGCTCCTGGCTGCGGTGATGAGGTATGACTGGGCCCTGGGACTGTAATCATCCAGTGGGCCAGCCTGAGCTTGTTCACATGGCAGCTGGGACCTGAGTGCAGCAAGACTGAGCAAGCTCCACACACAAGCACTTGTCACACTCACGAGCGTACATTTCTATATGCTTCATATTTACTAACATCCTAGTTGCCAAAGCAAGTCACATGATCAAGGCTGAGTCAGGGCAACACCACAATCTAGGGCTAGATGAAAGAAATAATTGATGGCCATTTTTGCAATTGGCCACAGTATCCCCCCAGAGAGATCTTAAGATGACCAAAAGAGAAGTGAATACATGAATACATTCTGAGTAGCAATAAAAATAATAGCA
>NW_006437408.1:0-943 GCF_000325575.1 Pteropus alecto
TATTTCATTGAGGATTTTTACATCAATGTTCATAAAAGCTTTCAGCCTATAGTTTTCTTTTTTTGAAATGTCTTTGCCTGGTTTTGGAATCAAGATAATGGTGGCCTCATAAAAGGAGTTAGAGAGCTTTCCTTCTTGAAATTTTCAGAACAGTTTGAGAAGCGTAGGTGTTAATTCTTCTTTGAATGTTTGGTAAAAGTTACCTATGAAGCCCTCTGGTCCAGGACTTTTGTTTTTTGAGAGGTTTTTGATTATTGATCTGATTTCATTGGTGGTACTTGGTCAGTTCAGATTTTATGTTTCTTCTTGACTCAGTCTTGGTAGATTGTGTTTTGCTAGGAATGTGTCCATTTCTTCCAGATTGTCCAATTTGTTGAGATATAATTGCTCGTAGTATTTTCTTATAATCTTTTGTATTTCTGTGGAGTCCATAGTTACTCTCATCTTTCATTTCTGATTGTATTTACTTGAGTCTTCTCTCTTTTTTTCCTTGATGAGTCTGGTTAAGAGTCTGTCAATTTTGCTTATCCATTCAAAGAACCAACTCTTGGTTTCATTACTCTTTTGTATTGTTTTTCTAGATTCTATTTCCTTTATTTCCACTCTGATATTTATTATTTCCTTCCTTCCACTCATTTTGGATTTTTGTTTGCTGTTCTATTTCTAGTTCTTTTACGTGTAAAATTAAATTGTTTATTTGAGCTTTTTCTTGTTTCTTGAGGTAGGCCTGTCTTGCTATGAATTTCCCTCTTAGGATTGCTTTCTCTGTATTCCAGAGATTTTGAGTCATTGTGTTTTCATTTTCTTTTGTCTTTAGGTATCTTCTGATTTCTTTCTTGATCACTTTCTTAACCCATTCATTGTTTAAAAGTATGTTATTTAGCCTACATGTGTTTGTGTATTTTCCATTTTATTTTGTAGTTGATTTCTAGTTTCATACCAC
>NW_006437409.1:0-1401 GCF_000325575.1 Pteropus alecto
TCAGACAAGAAAAAGAAATAAAGGCATCCAAATTGTAAAGAAAGAAGTAAAATGGTCATTATTTGCAGATGACATAATATTATATAGAGAAAACCCTAGGAAATCCACCAACAAACTGTTAGAACTGATAAATAAATTCAGTAAAGTCATAGGATACAAAATTAACACTCAGAAATTGGTTGCATTTCTACACACCAGTAAGGAACTATTAGAAAGAGAAACTAAGAAAACAATCTCATTTACAATTGCATCAAAAATAATAAAATATCTAGAAATAAATTTAACCAAGAGGTAAAAGACCTGATCTCAGAAAATTATGTCACCAAACAAAGAACTCAAAGAAGATACAAATAAATGAAAGCATATACTGTGCTCATGGACAGGAAAAATTAACAGCATTAAAATGTCCACATTTTACTGAAAGCGATCTGTAAAATACCCAAAGCAATCTATAGATTCAATGCATTCATTATCAAAATACCAATGGCATTTTTCACAGAACTGGAACAAGTAATTCTAAAATATATATAGAACCACAAAAGACCCTGAATAGCTATGACAATCTTTATGAAGAAGAATATCATGCAACCTGATATTAAACTATACTAACAAGCTATATTAATCAAAACAGCATGATACTGGCATAAAAACCGACATATAGATCAACGAAACAGAAAAGAGAGCCCAGAAATAAACCCACGCCTATGTGGTCATTTAATCTATGACAAAGAAGGCGAAGACATACAATGAGGTAAAGACAGTCTATTCAATAAACGGTGTCAGAAAAATTGGACAGATACATGCAAAAAAGGAAACTCGACCACCTTCTTGCGTCATATATAAGAATAAACCGAAAATGAATTCAAGACTTAAACATAACATTCAAAACCATAAAACTTCTAGAAGAAAACATAGGCAGCAAACTGTCTCACATTGCTGTTAGTCATGTTTTTTTTTTTTTCTGATATATCTCTTTGGGCAAGAGAAACAAAAGAAAAAATAAATAAAAGGGACTACATCAAACCACAAAGTTTTGCATAGAAAAGGATACCATCAAAAAATGAAAAGATGACGTACAGAATGGGATAAGATATTTGCCTATGATACATCTGATAAGGAGTAATATCCAACATTTATAAAGAACTCGTATAACTCAACACCAAAAAAAAAAAAAAATCAAATTAAAAAGCAAGCAAAGGGTCTGAATAGGTATTTCTCCAAAGAGGACATACAGATGTCCGATTGACATATTAAAAGATGCTCAATGTCAGTAATCAGAGAAATGTAAATTGAAATCGCAATGAGATATCACCTCACATGTGCCAGAATAAGTCAAAAACAGCAAATATTGGCAAGGATGTGGAGAAAAGGGAACTTTTGGTGGAACTGCAAAATGTTACT
>NW_006437410.1:0-1431 GCF_000325575.1 Pteropus alecto
TGAAGCCCACTTGATGGTGGTGTATAATCTTTTTAGTATGTTGCGGTATCTTATTTAGGATTTTTGCATCTGTGTTCATGAGAGATATTGGTCTGTAGTTTTCTTTTTTTGTGCTATCTTTGCCAGGTTTTGGTATCGGGGATATTGGCCTCATAAAATAAGTTGGAAAGTATTGCCTCCTCTTCAATTTTTTGGAAGAGTTTGAGGAGAATAGGTATTAAATCTTTGAATGTTTGGTAGAATTCACTGGTGAAACCATCTGGTCCTGGACTTTTACTTTTTGGTAGGTTTTTGATGATTGTTTCAATTTGGTTACTGCTGATTGGTCTATTTAGATTTTCAGTTCTTGATTCAGTGTAGGAAGATTGTATTTTTCTAAGTACTGGTCCATTTCTTCTAGGTTAGTAAATTTGGTGTATATACATTTTTTTTTAATTATTTTTTTATGGTGACATTGGTATATACTTTTTCATAGTATTCTATGATCCTTTATATTTCTGCAGTCTCATCATTTCTCCTCTTTCATCCCTGATTTCGTTTATTTGTGTCCTTTCTCTTTAGTGAGTCTAGCCAGGGGGTTGTCAATTTTATTAACCTTCTCAAAGAACCAGCTCTTTGTTGCATTTACTTTTTCTGTTGCGTTTTTTTGTTTGTTTGTTTTCAATTTCATTTAATTCTGCTCTAATTTTGATGATTTCTTTGCTTCTGCTGACTTTAGGCTTCCTTTGTTCCTCCTTTTCTAGATTTTTAAGATGAAGTGTTAGGTTGTTTATTTGGGCTCATTCTTGTTTTTGGAGGTAGGCCTGTAATGATATGAACTTTCTTCTTATGACTGCTTTTGCCGTGTCTCAAAAGTTTTGATCTCTTGTACTATCTTTATCATTCGTTTCTATGTACCTCTTGATCTCTCTCTCTTTATTTCTTCTCTGACCTAGTTATTCTTCAGTAGCATGTCTTTTAATCTCCATGTATTTGTGGGTCTTCCTGCTTTCTTTTTACAGTTGATCTCCAGCTTCAAAGCATTGCGATCAGAGAATATGGTTGGTGTGATTTCTGTCCTCTTGTATTTTGAGGCTATCTGTCCTAGTATGTGGTCAATCCTTGAGAGTGTTCCATGTGCACTAGAGAAGAATGTATAAGCAGCTGTTTGGGGATAGAACGCTCTGTAAATTTCAATTACGTCCAGTTGGTCTAATGTTTCATTTAAGGATGTTACTTCCTTATTGTTTTTCTGTTTGGATGATCTGTCTATATCTGGCAATGAGGTATTTAGGTCCCCTTTTATGATAGTATTTTGGTCTGTTTCTCCCTTTAGTTCTGTTACTAATTGCTTTACAAATTTTGGGGCTCCCTGACTGGAGCATAGATATTGATAAATGTTATGTCTTTTTGGTGTATGATTCCTTTTATCATTATGAAATGTTCCTCAGT
>NW_006437411.1:0-980 GCF_000325575.1 Pteropus alecto
GGATACGAAGAAAAAGGAACCCTCATACACTGCTGTTGGAACTGTAGGTTGGTACAGTCGCTATGGAAAACAGTATGAAGTTTCTTCAAAATACTAAGAATTGATCTACTATGTGATCCAGCCATCCCTCTCCTGGATATTTACCCCAAAGAATTGAAAACTCATATTTGAAAAGCTATTTGCACATCGATGTTCATAGCAGCATTATTCACAGTGGTCTGGACATGGAAGCAGCTGAAGTGTCCTACGATAGATTATTGGCTAAAGAAGCTGTGGTACATATATACAATGGAATATTACTCAGCCATAAGAAGAGATGAAAAACTACCATTTGCAACAACATGGATGGACCTTGAAATAATCATACTAAGTGAAATAAGCCAGAAAGAAAAAGTTAAAATCACATGATTTCACTCATTTGTGCGATATAAACCTAAAAGCACCAAATGAACAGGACAAACAAAGATTCATGGACTTAGACTATAGACTAATGTTTACCAGAGTTTGGGGGTTGAGGGTAGAGGAGGGAGGTAGATGGGTTAAGGGGAGTCAAATATAAGGGGTTAGGGCTAGGGTGAAGAGGTCAAAGGGGATCAAATATATGGTAGCTGAAGGAAACTGGACTTTGGGTGGTAAACACACAATAGAATATATAGATGTGAAATTATAATGTACAACTGAAAATTATATAATTGTATTAAGCAATGTTACCCTGATAATTTTTTTTTTTTTTGAGAAGCAACATTTGGTTGATCTCACAGATGGCAAGGACCTTGTCAGCTTACAATCCCTTTATTTTATTTTATTTTTTACGCCTAGAGCACCTGGTCTTCCTAGGTGGTCTCCCATCCAAGTACTAACAAGGCCCGACCCTGCTTAGCTTCCATTATCAGACAGGATCGGGTTTGTTAAGGGTGGCATGGCTGTAGACACCAATAAACTTAATAAACATATTTGTTAAAACTAAAAATAAATAAATA
>NW_006437412.1:0-594 GCF_000325575.1 Pteropus alecto
GACCCCGAATTGCCAAAGCCATCCTGAGAAAAAAATTGAGGCTAGAGGCATCACTCTGCCTGACTTAAAATCATACTATAAAGTGACAGTAATCAAAATGGCATGGTATTGGCAGCAAAACAGATACACGGACCAGTGGAACAGAGTTGAGGTAAACCCATATTTATATGGGCAAATAATTTTCAACAAAGAAGCCAAAAACATACAGTCGAGAAAGGAAAGTCTCTTCAATAAATGGTGCTGGCAAAACTGGAAAGTTACCTGCAAAAGAATGAAACTCGACTGTTGTCTATCACCACACACCAAAATTAACTCTAAATGGATTAAGGATCTAAATATAAAACCTGAAACAATAAAATATATAGAAAAAAACATAGGAATGAAACTCAAGGACCTTGGACTTAAAGAGAATTTTATGAATTTGACCTCAAAGGCAAAGGAAGTAAAAGCAAAAATAAATGAATGGGACTACATCAAACTCAAAAGCTTCAGCTCAGCAAAAGAAATTGTCAACAAGGTGAGGAGACAACCATTCGAAAGGGAAAATATATTTGTAAGGAACACCTCTGATAAGGGCCTAATATCTAAAATATA
>NW_006437413.1:0-367 GCF_000325575.1 Pteropus alecto
TTTGGCATAATGTAGACTTATTTGTAGGAATTAAAAAGGGTATCTTTTAATTCTTAGCACTGAAATTAATTTGTTAACGATCATAGTTCCACAGTCTGCATTTATAAGGAAATTAGAACCCAATAAAAGAACTAGAAATGTTGTCAGAGATTGCACTAAATATATTTCTTGTATAACAATCTACCCCCATTTGCTTCCATGAGACTAGAAAGGTGCGAGGTTTTCTGTAGTCAGGCATTCCCAGACCAAAGCACAACTCGAGAGCAGCCGAAAGGAAGACTCAGAATATAAAAGTCCACGTCTCAGTGCAATGGGATGAAAGAAGTGATGATTGGGAGATATAAGATGTAACAAAATGGAAAATATT
>NW_006437414.1:0-342 GCF_000325575.1 Pteropus alecto
ATGTGATTTTTAACTTTTTCTGTCTGGCTAATTTCTATTAGCATGATTATCTCGAGGTCCAGCCACATTGTTACAAATGGCAGTATTCCATCTCTTCTTATGGCTGAGTAATATTCCATTGTATATATGGACCACAGCTTCTTTAGCCAATTACCTATCATAGGACACATCAGTTGCTTCCATATCCTGGCCACTGTGAATAATACTGCTATGAACATCAGTGTGCAAATATCTTTTTGGATATGGGTTTTTAAGTCCTTTGGGTAAATACCCAGTAGAGAGATTGCTGGATCATATCATAGATCACTTCTTCGTTTTTTGAGGAACCTCCATACTGTTTTC
>NW_006437415.1:0-747 GCF_000325575.1 Pteropus alecto
TTTGTCTGTGTTATATGTAATATGGTAGTTCAGTTCAAAATTCTAATTATGATGGAAAGGAAAATAGGTTTTTGGTAACAGAAGGTATAAAGTATGGAGATTTATTTTGAAGGGAATTGAAGGAAAGGTGTTTGTCTTAAAGTTGGTTATTTCTGAGTGAGTGAGAAGAGGCAAACTGAAAGAATGAGGAAAGTGGTAGAAGGTTTGTGAAGAGAAATCCTGAGAGGAAATTTTATGTGATGAAGCTAGAATTAGGACGGGTCAGAGAAGCTATCTTTGAAAATAGAGCTGCTATAAGACTACCTATTACTCAGACATAACCATAGATGTAAAGATTTTAAAGGAATATGTTGTTTTAACCTCTCTGACAACTCACAATTAATTGAAGAAAAAGTGAAACAAATTCATGAAGTTGCGTCCAATATTGAACAGAGGACAGGAATTTTCGGTCTTGATCTCTCCCCCTCACTTCCTGGTTGCCCAATCTCCCTGGGCTAAGGGAAGCATTTCTTATTTTCATTTTGTTTATCTTTGTAGGAGTTATCTCTTGTTGCTGCATCCAATGCACTGCCACCTGCAGGTCTGTTGCCAGTCGGATACCTAGATCAAAATCGAATCTGAAGGGAAGAATTTTCTTGTAGCGGCAAAGCGATCAATTTCATCTTAAGCTGGTCTCACGTGAGACCGATCAAAAGAGGGGTGAAATGATACAGGACATCACCTGTGAAATTCTTAATCTTTTAGCAG
>NW_006437416.1:0-936 GCF_000325575.1 Pteropus alecto
AGTTTCCAATCATAGTAAGGTCAGCTGCTGCCTACCTTGGGCCTGAATGCGCCACCCCAAGGCAGGGGCATTGCCTATCAATGTATGATGGGCACTTTGTGTACTGGAGGAGTCAGGAGCTCAGGGAGTCAAAGGATGTCAGGCCAATACAGACCCCTGCCATCTCTTCAAGAGATGTTGTGGCTCGTACAGGCAGCAGTGGCCTGCCCACAACTGTTTTCTCCGAAATGCGCTCACTGCACTAGCCAAGGTCTGTTGCTTGCGCAAACTGCACAACCCCAGAGCCAAGCAGGACACGGGAGGCTGCCCGTCAATGGGCTGCAGGTACTTTGTGGCTTGGGTGAAACGGGATCTCAGGGAGACAAGGGCCTCCAGGCCAATACAGCCTCAGTTTTGCTGAAACTTCTGTGCCTGGGCATTCCCACTGTAGTCACAGATCACAATGAGACCTACTGCCATCTGGGGTGGTCCCACAGACCCTTGCACAACCCAGAAGCAATATTGCAATTCTTGCAGGCAGCAGAGGTCTGCTTGCCGCTGATTTCAGTTCTGTGCAGTGCCCACCCTGTGATAGCCTTAATTTGTTGCCTGTATGGACTGGGAGAGGGGGGGACTGTGGCAATTCACTGTCAATGGGCCACTTGGGGCAATTTGTGCGTAGGGTGGGGTGAGGTCTCAGGGAGACAATGGCAGTTAGATCAATACTTCCTCAGTCTTGCTGCAACTTTGGTAACTGCACGTTCCCACAGAAGTCCCAGATGACAGCAAGACTAGCTGCTGTCTGGGACTGGCCCACAGATCCCCAAGATCCACCCAAGTTCCTATCGGCAAGTGATCTGCCTGACCCTATCTTGGAAATGCGGGCTCACAGTGCTGGCCGCCAGCAGTGAATGTTTGGCCCTGAAATGGTGCAGGGCGTGGCAGCCATCCAGCAAC
>NW_006437417.1:0-523 GCF_000325575.1 Pteropus alecto
AAAGTCCAGTTTCCTTCAGCTATCGTATATTTGATTCTCTTTACCCACTTCGCCCTCCCGCTACCTCCTTATATTTGACCCCCTTTACCCTGTCTACCTCTCCCCTCCTCCCCCACCCCCCTATACTCTGGTAACCATTAGTCCATTATCCATGTCCCTGAGTCTCTGTTGTCCTGTCCATTTGTTGCTTTTAGGTTTATATCCCACATATAAGTGATATCATGTGATTTTCAACTTTTTCTGTCTGGCTTATTTCGCTTAGCATGATTATCTCGAGGTACATCCATGATGTCACAAGTGGCAATATGTCATCTCTTCTTATGGCTGAGTAATATTCCATTGTATATATGTACCACAGTTTCCAATCATCTATTGTAGGACACTTGGTTTGCTTCCATGTCTTGGCCACAGTTAATAATGCTGCTATGAACATCGGCATGCAAATATCTTTTCAGATATGGGTTTTCAAGTCATCGGGGGAAATATCCAGTAGGGGGATTGCTGGATCATAAGGTAGATCAAT
>NW_006437418.1:0-479 GCF_000325575.1 Pteropus alecto
TAAAATGAGCATATTACCTAAAGCATTATACAGACATAATGCAATTCCCGTCAAAATCCCATCAGCATTTTTTTAAATAAACAGAACAAAAAATCATTAGATTTGAATGGAAGCACAAAAGACCTTGAATTGCCAAAACCATCCTGAGAAAAAAAGAATAAGGCTGGAGATATAACTCTGCCCGACATCAAATTATACTACAAAGTGACAGTAATCGAAATAGCATGATATTAACAGCAAAACAGACACATGGACCAGTGGAACAGAATCTAGATTCCAGAAGTAAACCCATATTTATATGGACAAATAATTTTTGACAAAAAAAGCCAAAAACAGACTGTGGAGGAAGGAAAGCCTCTTTAATAAATGGTGCTGGGAAAACTGGAAAGCTACCTGCAGAAGAATGAAATTAGACTGTTGTCTACCACCACACACCAAAGTTATCTCAAAATGTGTTAAGGACCTGAATATAAGACCTG
>NW_006437419.1:0-632 GCF_000325575.1 Pteropus alecto
AAATCCTAAAGACTCTACAAGAACACTACTAGAAAGAATAAGAAAATACAGTAAAGTTTCGGAATACGACATTAATGTTCAAAAATCCATAGCATTCCTATAAGGAAGTATCAGAAAAAGAAGTGGAAAAAATAATTCCTTTTGCAATTTCAACAGAAAGAATAAAATTCCTAGGAATAAATGTAACGAAATATGTGAAAGACCTATATGATGAAAACTATAAGACTCTATTAAAAGAAATTGAAGAAAATACAAAGAAATGGAAAGATATTCTGGGTTCCTGAATTAGAAGAACCAACATAGTTAAAATGACCATATTACCTAAAGCATTATACAGATTTAATGCAATCCATATTTAAATCTCATCAACATTTTTTAAAGAAATAGAACAAAAAAAAATCATCAGATTTGTATGGAAGGACAAAAGTCTCCAAATTGCCAAAGCCATCCTGAGAAAATTCAAATTATGCTATAAAGCGACAATAATCAAAACAGCATGGTATTGGCAAAAGGACAGACACATAGATCAGTGGAACAGAGTCAAGTGTCCAGAAGTGAACCCATATTTATACGGGCAAATAATTTTCGACAAAATGACAAAAACCTACAGTGGAGAAAGGAAAACCTCTTCA
>NW_006437420.1:0-908 GCF_000325575.1 Pteropus alecto
CCCTTTTCTCCACATCCTTGCCAACACTTGCTATTGTTTTGATTTATTGATGATAGTCATTATGACAGGTGTGAGGTGATATCTCATTATGATTTTAATTAACATTTCTCTGATGATTAGCGACCTTGAACATCTTTTCATATGTCAGCCATCCGTACTTTCTCTTTGGAGAAGTATGTGTTCAGATCTTCTGCCCATTTTTTAATTGGATTGTTTGGTTTTTGTTGTTGAGTTGTTTAAGTTCTTTATAAATTTTGCACATTAACCCTTTATCAGATATATCATTAGCAAATATCTTCTCCCACACAGTTGGTGGTCTTTTTATTTTGTTGGTGGTTTCCTTTGCTGTACAAAAGCTTTTTAGTTTGATGTAGTCCCATTTGTTTATTTTTTCTTTTGTTTCCCTTGCCTGAGGAGATATAGCAGAAAAGAAATTCTTGTTAGTAATATCAGAGATATTACTGTCTATGTTTTCTTCTAAAAGTTTTATGGTTTTGAGTCTTACATTTAAATCTTTAATCTATTTTGAGTTTATTCTTGTATATGGTGTAAGATGATGGTACAGCTTTTTTTTTTCTTTTTTCTTTTGCATGTTATCTGTCCAATTTTCTCAACATCATTTACTGAAGAGACTGTCTTTACTCCATTGTATATTCTTACCTCCTTTGTCATATATTAAGTAAGTGTATAGGCGTGGATTTATTTCTGAGCTCTCTATTCTGTTCCATTGATCAATATATCTGTTTTTATGCCAGTACCATGCTGTTTTGATTACTGTAGCATTGCAGTATAGTTTGATATCAGGTAATGTGATACCTCCAAATTTGTTCTTCTTTCTCAAGATTGCCATGACTGTTCAGGGTTTTTTATGGCTCCATATAAATTTCAGGATTATTTGTTCTAGCTCT
>NW_006437421.1:0-492 GCF_000325575.1 Pteropus alecto
ATATGAACCATAATTTCTTTATCTAATCATCTATTAATGGGCATTTAGGTTGCTTCCATCTTTTAGTTATTGTAAATTGTGCTGCCATGAATACTGGAGTGCATAGATCTTTATGAATTATTGTTTTGGTTTTCTTTGGATAAATACCCAGAAGTATAATTGCTGGGTTAAAAGGTAGATCTGTGTTAAAGTTTTTGAGGAACCTCCAGACTGTTTTCCATAGAGGCTGTACCAATCTGTAATCCCTCCAACAATGTATGAGGGTTCCCTTTTTTCCGCATCCTTGCCAACACTTGTTGTTTTTTGATTAACTGATGATAGCCATTCTGACAGGCGTGAGGTAATATCTCATTGTGATTTTAATTTACATTTCTCTGATAATTAGCAACCTTGAGCATCTTTTCATATGTCTATAAGCCATCTGTATTTCCTCTTTGGAGACTGTTCAGATCTTCTTCCCATTTTTTAATTGAATTGTTTTTTGTTGTTGTT
>NW_006437422.1:0-537 GCF_000325575.1 Pteropus alecto
GAAAGGATCAGTGATATCGAAAACAGAAACCTAGAGATAATTCAGAAAGAAGAGAAAAACCGAAGAATGAAAAATAATGAAAGAGAAATACAAGAACTAGCTGATACCATCAGGAGAGGAAACAAGAATAATGAGCACTATTGAAGGCGAGGAAAAGGAACAGGGACTAGAAAGCATTTTCAGACAAATAGTTGGTGAGAATTTCCCAAATCTAAGGAATGAGCTGGAGCTTGGAATTCAAGAAATCAACAGAACACCCAATAATCTCAACCCAAGAAGGCCTTCTCCAAGACACGTTGTATTAAAATTATCAAAAATAAGTGAAAAAGTAAAAATTATCAGGGCAACCAGGGAGAAGAAAACAGTAACCTATAAAGGAAAACCCATTAGATTATCATCGGACTTCTCAACACAAACCTTACAATCCAGAGAGGAGTGGAATCAAATATTCAAATTACTAAATAAAAGGAACTACCAGCCAAGAATAATGTATAAGATAAGTTCTCCTTTAGGTATGAAGGAGAAATAAAGACCTTT
>NW_006437423.1:0-667 GCF_000325575.1 Pteropus alecto
GGGAAATTCATAGCAATACAGGTCTACCTCAAGAACCAAGAAAAAGTTCAAATAAATAATCTAACCCTACAATTAAAAGAACTAAACTAGAAAAAAAAACAGCAAACAAAGCCCAAAGTGAATAGAAGGAAAGAAATAATAAATGATCAGAGTGGAAATAAATGAAATAGAGTCTAGAAAAACAATACCAAAGATCAATGAAACCAAGAGCTAGTTCTTTGAAAGGATAAACAAAAACAAAACACTTAACCAGACTTAGCAAGGAAAGAAGAGAGAGGACTCAAATAAATAAAATCATAAAGGAAAGAGGAGAAATAACTACAGACTCCACAGAAATACAAAAGATCATAAGAAAATACTATGAACAATTATGTGCCAACAAAAAAGGACAATCTGGAAGAAATGGATACATTCCCAGAAACATGCAATCTCCCAAGACTGAATCAAGAAGAAACAATTGGAAAGGAAGAAGTAAATCTCTTGTTATTTGCAGATAACATGATACTATATAGAGAAAGAACCCTAAGATTCCACCAGAAAACTGTTAGAACTGATTAATTAATTTAGTAAAGTAGCAGGACACAAAGTTAATATTTAGAAGTCAGTGGAATTTTTATACACCAGTGATGAATTTTCAGAAAGAGAAATTAAGAAAATAATCCCATTT
>NW_006437424.1:0-673 GCF_000325575.1 Pteropus alecto
AGTGAGACGGAGGCTGCAGCAGTGGCAGACGCCTCCTAAAGGGGCCGTGTCCTCAAGTGGATTTTCGCGGTGACAGACCCGCTCGCTCTGAGCACCAGTGCCCTTTCAGCTGCATGCAGTAGGCACGAGGAACTTATAGGGAGACACTGTCAAGTGAGGGCCGAGGGGAAACTCGCTCTTTATAGAAGTGCTGCGGTATCCATTGTTCCCTGTTGAGCCCTCCCCCGCTCCCAAGGCGCACAGCACCGCCATAGCCGTAATGTCATCAAACTGGATAACAGAGGTCGCTCCGCCCAAAGGATTCCCTGAAACCCCGTCTTCCCCAACTCGTGGCCCCACCCAAACCACATCCTCAGCAAGTGTATCCTCAGCAAGACAGGTGCTCCTTGCTAAGCAGCGCCTATACTCACACTGGAGCCAGCTGCCCTCGGTTTCAGGTGTGGCCTTTTGAGGCAACTATTACTTGCTGAATCTTAACAGGTGGCCCCGGAGGGGTGGAGGCTTGGGCTAAATTTGGCCTGCAGCTGAACCCCTCTCAGGACTGTATCACTAGACAGACACCTACTTCACAAATCTGCACTAATGAGACCGGGAGACTTAGGAGCTTTGCTTAGTACATAGAAACAGGGAAAGGTAGTCAAAATGGGAAGACAAAGAAGCAAAAGCCATATGA
>NW_006437425.1:0-673 GCF_000325575.1 Pteropus alecto
CCAAAAACCAAAAAACAAAAAACAAAACAAAAAACCCAACATATGCTGCCTCCAGGAGACATGTCTCAGGTCCAAAGACAAATATAGGCTCAAATTGAAAGGGTGGAAAATAATATTACAAGCAAATGGCATTCAGAGAAAAGCGGGAGTAGCGATACTAATATCAGATGAAATAGACTTCACAATAAAAAAGGTAAAGAAAGATAGCGAGGGACACTTCATAATGATAAAAGGAATCATGCATCAAGAAGACATAACACTTATTAATATCTATGCTCCCAATCAGGGAGCCACGAAATATGTAAAGCAATTACTAACAGAAGTAAAGGGAGAAACAGACCAAAACACTATCATAGTAGGGCACCTAAATACCCCACTGTCGGATATGGACAGATCATCCAAACAGAAAATCAATAAGGAAATCACATCCTTAAATGACACATTAGACCAACTGAACATAATTAACATTTACAGAGCCTTCCATCCCAAAACAACTGCTTCTCAAAACAGCATTCTTCTTTAGTGCACATTAAACATTCTCAAGGATTGACCAAATACTGGGACACAGAGATAGTCTCAACAAATATAAGAGGATTGAAATTATCCTCAACATATTCTCTGATCAAAATGCTTGAAATTAGAGATCAACTGCAAAAAGAAAGTGGAAAGAACC
>NW_006437426.1:0-1568 GCF_000325575.1 Pteropus alecto
CCCCATCAAAATCCCATCAGCATTTTTTAAAAAAAAATAGAACAAAAATTTATCAGATTTATATGGAAGCAGAAAATATCTCAAATTGCCAAAGCCATCCTGAGGGGGGAAAAAAAAAATGAGGCTAGAGGCATCACTCTGCCTGACTTCAAACTATACTGCAAAGTGACAGTAATCAAAAGAGCATGGTATTGGTAGCAAAAGAGACACATAGACCAGTGGAAAAGAATGAAGAATCCAGAGTAAACCCATATTTAAATGGGCAAATATTTTTTTGAGAAAAAATCCAAAAACGTACAGTGGTGAATGGAAAGCCTCTTCAATAAATGGTCCTGGGAAAACTGGAAAGCAGCCTGCGAAAAAATAAAACTAGTCTATTGTCTATCACCACACACCAAAATTAACTCAAAATGGATTAAGAACCTGAATATAAGACCTGAAACAATAAAATGCATAGAAGAAAACATAGGAACTATACTCAAGGACCTTGGTCTTAAAGAAGATTTTATGAATTTGACCTCAAAGGCAAGGGAAGTAAAAGCTAAAATAAATGAATGGGACTACATCAAACTAAAAAGCTTCTGCTCAGCAAAATAAATCATGAACAAGTTAAAGAGACAACCATCCGAATAAGAAAATATATTTTCAAGCTCCGCCTCTGATAAGGGCCTAATATCCAAAATATGCAAAGAACTCATACGACTCAATAACAACAAAAAAACATAAGATCCAATCAAAAAATGGGCAGAAGACCTAAACAGACACTTCTCCCTAGAGGACATACAAATGGTCAACAAATATATGAAAAGGTGTTCAGCATCACTAGCTATTAGCTAAATGCAATTCAAAACCACAATGAGATACCATCTCACACCCGTTAGAATAGTTATTATCAACAGGACAAATAATATTAAATGCTGAAGAGAATGTGTAGAAAAAGGAACCCTCATACACTGCTGGTGGGACTGCAAATTGGTACAGCCACTATGGAAAACAATATGGAAGTTCCTTAAAAAACTAAGAATTCATCTACTATATGATTCAGCAATCCCTCTACTGGGTATTTATCCCAAACACTTGAAAACTCATATCCATAAAGATATTTGCACACAGATGTTTATAGTAGCATTATTCACAGTGGCCAGGACATGGTAGCAACCGAAGTATCCTATGATGGATGATTGGCTAAAGAAGTAGTGGTACATTTATATAACGGAATATTACTCAGCCATAAGAAGAGATGAAATACTGCCATTTGCAACAACATGAATGGACCTTGAAAGATTCAAACTAAGCAAAATAAGCCTGACAGAGAAAGATGAAAATCACATGATATCACTTATATGTGGCATATAAACCTAAAAGCAACAAATGAACAGAACAAACTCATGGACATGAACAATGAACTAGTCGTTACTATAGGTTAGGGCATGGCGGAGGTGTGGGGAGGTAAATGGTGTAAAGGATGTCAGATATAGGGGGTAGGTTTAGCGTGATGTGGACAAAGGGGATTAAATATATGGTACCTAAACTAAACTGGACTTTGGGTAGTAAACACAATAGAATAT
>NW_006437427.1:0-256 GCF_000325575.1 Pteropus alecto
TTTAATCTCCATGTATTTGTTTTTACTGCTTTCTTCTTATAGTTGATCTCTAATTTCAAGGCATTAGGATCGGAGAATATAGTTGGTATAATTTCAACCCTCTTCTATTTGTTGAAGCTATCTCTGTGTCCCAGTATGTGGTCAGTCCTTGAGAATGTTCCACGCGCACTAGAGAAGAATGTATAAGTAGCTGTTTTGGCATGGAAGGCTCTGTAAATGTAAATTATGTTCAGTTGGTCTAATGTGTCATTTAAGG
>NW_006437428.1:0-892 GCF_000325575.1 Pteropus alecto
TTAACATTCAAATGTGACGCCTGTGGTTATTGCCCCAATTTGGGCATAGTTTTTTACAGGATGGGTGCGGACTAATGCCGAGCACATGGCTTGTTGTCTTTTTCAGTGCTCCTGTCCAATTTTTTGTCCTATTCTTCATACACTGTAACTTGGTTACATATGACAATTGGAGATCTGCCCTAAGTGCACGTCTCTGTAGAATATGCAAGTCAATTACGAGATAATTTAGGAAAAGGATAGATACAACTTCAACACGCAAAAGAACATGTGATATACTCCTCTAAGAATGAGATATGAAATAACAAATAAATGTATGCATTCAGTGTAAACATAGTCATCATCGCCAACAGAATTTTGCCATGAATGAGCCGATTATGCAGTACACGGAAGAGAAAACATTTGGGAATAAACATGATAGCATTCTTCCCTACGATATATGAACATCTAGGCTGTTGATTTAACAATCAAAACAAGGATTGACACTATGTAAATGGAAAAGTATAGATCAGAACTCAGACCCATGTTCATGACAAAAGGAAAAAATAAATGATAAGCTTGGCATTTCAAGTCAGACAATGCCTCCCAGAGCAATATCTTATGATTACTACTGGAAACAAGTGTGTGTGTTGGGGAGGAGCCAGGAGAAAGAGGCCCCTGTGTGTACTGGATTAACTGGGTCACATCATCTTTCTCAGGCGTTTTCGGTTGAGCCCACTTTCAAGGACATCTGTGGTGTCGAAAAATCATGGATAAAGGACATTCCGATGTCATTCCCAACAAGTCCTCACATATCCCAAAGAGGGCTGATAAACACATAAAACCTAAAGTAGCCTCTCTATCTGTGCTGAGCTATTTTTTCAGTAGGCAACTGAGCATGCAGAGAAATGATGTG
>NW_006437429.1:0-432 GCF_000325575.1 Pteropus alecto
GCTGGAAGGTGTGGAGTAGAAGGGACAAGAGGAGTGGATAGTTGTTCCTACAAATTTTTAAAAAAATATTGTGCTGCTTTACCACAAAACAAAACAAAACAAAAACCAAAAAACCAACAAAACAGACAAACTCATCACACAGCTTCCTAAAACCAGGTCCACCGTGCACGCTTTGGAACACAGTAAGAAGTGATGTTGGCTGCTCTATTAAAAATGACACAGCCACTGACCTGTCCAAAAAGCATTTGTAACTCTCCACCGCTTGACCGCTTGACGTGGACCCCTCTGCCCCACGGTCACGGCCCTCCCAGTGGGTGCGTGTTCTCTGGGGGGATGGGGTGTCCCCATTCCAGCAAAACAGCAGCTCCTGGCTCCTCACATTCGGCCGTGCTTTCCTGGCCCTGATCTGCTGGCTCTTGTCACGGCTTCCCC
>NW_006437430.1:0-507 GCF_000325575.1 Pteropus alecto
ACATGGAACATTCTCAAGGATCAACAACATACTGGAACACAGAGATATTCTCAACAAATATAAAAGAGTTGAAATCATACCGATCATATTCTCTGATCATAATGCTTTGAAACTAGAGATCAACTACAGAAAGAAATCAGAAAGAACCACAAATATATGGAGATTAAACAACATGCTACTGACGAATAACTAGGTCAGAGAAGAAATAAAAAGAGAGATCAAGAGATACATAGAAATGAATGATAATGATAGTACTTCATTATTAGAGTATAGGACTATACTATAGGAATAATTTAACAAAACATGTGAAGGACCTATATAATGAAAACTACAAGACCCTATTAAAAGAAATCGAAGAAGATACAAAGAAATGGAAAGATATTCTGTGTTCTCGGATTGGAAGAATCAACAGAGATAATTACCTTATTACCTAAAACATTATACAGATTTAATGAAATCCTCATCAAAATCGCATCAGCAATTTTTAATGAAATAAAACAAAAAATC
>NW_006437431.1:0-1524 GCF_000325575.1 Pteropus alecto
TGTTTCTCTTGTCTGATTGCACTTACTAGGACCTCTGATGTTATATAGAATAACAGTGGCAATAGTGAACAGCCTTGCCTTGTTCCTGATCTTACAAGGAAGATTTTTAGTTTCCACCATTAAGTATAGTACTGGCTGAAGGTTTGTCATAGATGGCCTTCACTATGTTAAGGTACTTCCCTTCTATACTGATTTTGTTAAGAGTTTTCATTAAAAATGGATGCTATATATTGTCAAAGGCTTTTTCTGCAACTATGGATATGATCATGATTCTTATTTTTTAATTTGTTTATGTGGTGTATCACATTAATCGGTTTGCATATGTTGAACCATCCCTGTGCCCTTGGGATGAAGACCATTTGATCATGGTGTATAATCTTTTTAATATGTTGCTGTATTTGGTTCGCTAGTATCTTATTTAGAATTTTTGCATCTGTGTTCATGAGAGATATTGGTCTGTAGTTTGTGTGTGTGTGTGTGTGTTATCTTTACCAGGTTTTGCTATCGGAGTAATATTGGCCTCATAAAATAGTTGAAAAGTATTGCCTTCTCTTTGATTTTTTGGAAGAGTTTGAGAGAATAGGTAATAAATCTTTTTTGAATGTTTGGTAGAATTTACTGGTGAAGCCATCTGGTCCTGGACTTTTACTTTTTTGTAGGTTTTTGATGATTGTTTCAATTTCCATATTGCTTATCTGTCTATTTAGATTTTCCAGATTTGGTCTAGGAAGATTGTATTATTCTAAGTACTGCTCCATTTCTTCTAGGTTATTAAATTTGGTGTTAAATACTTTTTCATAGTATTCTTGCAGGAGCCTTTGTAATTCTGCAATGTCAGTCATAATTTCCTCTCTTTCATCCCTGATTTTGTTTATTTGTGTCCTTTTTCTTTTTTCTTTAGTAAGTCTAGCCAGGGGTTTGTCAGTTTTATTAACCTTCTCAAAGAACTAGCTCTTCGTTGCATTTCTTTTTTCTTTTTTGTGTGTATGTGTGTTTTTGTTTTCAGTTTCATTTATTTCTGTTCTAATTTTGATTATTTCTTTCCTTCTGCTGACTTGAGGCTTCATTTGTTCTTCCTCTCTTAGTTTTTTAAAATGAAGCATTAGGTTGTTTATTTGGGCTTGTTCTTGGTTTTGGTGATTGGCCTTCAGAGATATGAACTATCCTCTTATGAACGCTTTTGCCATGTCCCAAAAGTTTTGATATGTTGTACTATCATTATCATTCATTTCTATGTATCTTTTCATCTCTCTTTTTATTTCTTTCCTGACCTAGTTATTCTTCAGTAACATGATGTTTAATCTCCATGTATCTGTGGTTCTTCCTGCTTTCTTTTTGCAGTTGATCTCTAGTTTCAAAGCATTATGATCAGAGAATATGATTTCAACCCTCTTATATTTGTTGAGGCTATCTCTGTGTTCCAGTATGTGGTCAATTCTTGAGAGTGTTTCATAGGGACTAGAGAAGAATACATAGGCTGCGTTTTGGAATGGAAGGCTCTGCAAATGTCAATTATGTCCAGTT
>NW_006437432.1:0-485 GCF_000325575.1 Pteropus alecto
ATAGTGGACAGCCTTGCCTTGTTCCTAATCTAAGAAGGAAGGTTTTTAGGTTTTTAACCATTAAGTGTAATGTTGGCTGAGGGTTTGTCATGTATGCCCTTTATTATGTTAAGGTACTTTCCTTCTATATCGATTTTGTTAAGTGTTTTGATGTTTTGATCATAAATGGATGCTGTATGTTGTCAAAGGCTTTTTCTGCATCCATTGATATGATCATATGATCGTTATATTTTAATTTGTTTGTGTATCACGTAATTGATTTGCGTATGTTGAACCACCTGTGTGCCTCTGGGATGAAGCCCACTTGATCGTGGTGTATAATCTTTTTTAATATCTTACTATATTTGGTTTGCTAATATCTTATTTAGGATTTTTGCATCAGTATTCATGTGAGATATTGGTCCATAGTTTTCTGTTTCGTGTGTGTTATCTTTACCAGGTTGTGGTATTAGAATAATATTGGCCTCATAAAATGTGTTGGGAAG
>NW_006437433.1:0-457 GCF_000325575.1 Pteropus alecto
CAGACACTTCTCCCAAGAATACATACAAATGGCCATTAAACATAGGAAAATGTGCTCAACATCTCTGGCTATTAGGGAAATGCAAATTGAAACCACAATGAGAAACCACAATCTAACACCTGTTAGAATGGCTATAATCAACAGGACAAGTAATAACAAATGTTGGAGAGGTTGTGGGGAAAAAGCAATTCTAACACACTGTTGGTGAGAATGTAAATTGGCACAGCCACTATGGAAAATAGTATGGAGGTTCCTCAAAAAATGAAGAATAGAATTACCATAAGACCCAGCAATCCCTCTTCTGGGTATCTACCCCCCAAAATTGAAAACATTTATTCATAAAGATATATGCACCTTGATGTTCATTGCAACATTATTCGTGGTGGACAAGACATGGAAACAACTGAAGCGTCCTTCGATATGTGATTGGATAAAGATGTGGTACATATATACAATG
>NW_006437434.1:0-591 GCF_000325575.1 Pteropus alecto
ATGTTATTGATCACCAGGTGTGCGCCACACACTGTCCAAAGCCCTAAAGAGAAAGCCATATGCGAGCGACATGGTCCTTGACCTCACAGGTATTAGAACCCAAAGAGTTTGGCGTCATTATTTCAGAGGAGAAAACCAGACTCAGAAACCGGCTCCAGGTCCCCCAGCCGCAAAGAGAGGAGCCGGGCTTGGAACCGGGTCTCCTGACCTCAGAGCCCACTGCCAGTCCACCTCCATTCTACCCTGTCATTTCACTGTCAAGCTTCACTTGAACAGGGTAGGAAGCCATTGTAATAGCAGAGTTTCCTATTTCCTGGCTTTGCTTCAAAGTCAAATATCAGAACCAATGGAAAAACCAAAGTTTAAACGAGAACCATCTCCGCTGGAAAAGCCACTTGTGTTCTTCTGCTCCTCGCCCTGTTCTTATCAGTTCTCTATATATCTCTTCAGTGCAGTTCCAGGCAACCCTTCCATGGGACCTGGAAGGGCCCAGAAAGAACCACAGCTGAGACCACTGTTGAAAGACCAGGCCTCCCGCCATAAACTTAGGACTGCACCTAGTGGGTGGCCATGAAGGGCTACAATTTGGGT
>NW_006437435.1:0-731 GCF_000325575.1 Pteropus alecto
AGAGGACCAGACTTACAGCCATCTGTGTCCCAGGCTGATTTCAGCATCTGCAGTCTCAGTGAGAACTGGAACTGAGCTAATGCATGGCTACAAGTGTGGTTGGCCCAGCTCTCTGGGAACATGGCGCATGCTGAGTCATTCCAGCTGAAGTTCTCAACAGTAGGAGTTGGCAGAATTTTTAGGGATACGATGGAATGTTCACACATAGCCAACAACCTCACAAACACCTAAGGGGGGAAGTGTACCTGTCATCCCCACTTTACAAAGGGGGAATGTTTGGATCTGGGAGGTAAAAAGGCTTGCCCGAGATCACACAAAATCTGGATTGGAATATAAGCAGCTTGTCTCTAGAGCTTCAGCTCTTAAACATTTCTGTGTTCAGCAGCATGTTACTAATGAGGGCAAATGCTAGTTCTCCTCATAGCTATTTCCCATCTAGGTTGGTCTTTATCTAGTCAATTCATTTGGTAAATGCCATGTAAAAGTGTATTTGAGTGTTACTCAGACGGTGGAGTCATTCTGAGCAGTTGCATTTCCTACAGAAATCACAGTTGGTACAGATTAGGGAGCAAAGGAGGAGAAAAATAACTCCCTTTCTCCTTATCTCACTGCCTTTCTCTAAGCCCCAGGGCCTGATAGCCTGAGCACCAAGAGGAATCGGGCGACTCCCAAGGGCTCTCAGAACTTTGAGACAGAACTCAAAGGCAAGATCTGAACAATGATCGCCAGCA
>NW_006437436.1:0-1202 GCF_000325575.1 Pteropus alecto
GTGGAAAATGATATTACAAGCAAATGGCATTCAAAAAAAAAAAAAAAAGCAGGATTAACAGTACTAATATAGGATGAAACAGACTTCAAAATAAAAAAAGATAAAGAAAGATACTGAGGGACACTTCATAATGATAAAGGGAATCATGCACCAAGAAAACATAACAGTTATTAATGCTTCCTATGCTTCCAAACAAGGAGCCCTGGAATATATAAAGTAGTTATAAACAGTAATAAAGGGAGAATCAGACCGAAACCCTATCATAGTAGGGCCCTAAATTCCCCACTGTCGGATATGCATGGATCATCCAAACAGAAATTCAACAAGTAAATCACATCCTTAAATGACACATTAGAACAACTGGACATAATTGACATTTATAGAACCTTCCATCTCAAAACAGCTGCTTATACATTTTTCTGTAGTGCACATGGAACATTCTCAAGAATCAAACACATACTGGGACACATAGATAGCCTCAAAAAATATAAGAGGGTTGACATCATACCAAACATATTCTCTGATCATAATGCTTTGAAACTAGAAATTAACTGTAAAAAGAAAGCAGGAAGAAGCACAAATACATGAAGATGAAACAACATGCTACTGAAAAATGACTGGGTCAGAGAAGAAATAAAAAGACAGATGAAGAAGTACATAGAAATGAATGTTATTGATAGTACAACATATCAGAACTTTTGGGACATGGCAAAAGCAGTCATAAGAGGAAAGTTCATATCATTACAGGCCCAAATAAACAAGAATGAGCCCAAATAAACAACCTAATGCTTCATCTTAAAAAACTAGAAAAGGAAGAACAAATGAAGCCTAAAGTCAGAAAGAAAGAACAAATGAAGCCTAAAGTTAGCAGGAGGAAATAATCAAAATTAGAGCAAAAAATAAATAAAATTGAAAAAAAAGAACAATAGAAAAAATAAATGCAACGAAGAGCTTTGAGAAGGTTAATAAAATTGACAAAATCCTGGCTAGACTCACTAAAGATAAAGAGAAAGGACACAAATAAACAAAATCAGGGATGAAAGAAGGGAAATGATGACATACAGCACAGAAATACAAAGGATCATACAAGAATACTATGAAAAAGTATATAACACCAAATTTAATAATCTAGAAGTAATGGACCAGTACTTTGAAAAATACAGTCTCCTTAGACTGAATCAAGAAGAACTGGAAAATCTAAA
>NW_006437437.1:0-763 GCF_000325575.1 Pteropus alecto
TTGTGTTTTTATTTTCATTTGTCTCTAGGTATCTTGCTTTCTTCCTTAACCTCATTGATAACCCATTCACTCTTTAGTAGCATGTTATTTAGTCTCCATGTGTTTGTGTATTTTCCAGTTTTTTTCCTGTAGTTAATTTCTAGTTTCATACCATTGTGATCAGAGAAGACAGTTGATATGATTTCAATTTTCTTTTATTTCCTAACATGTAGTCTATCCTGGAAAATGTTTCATGTGTGCTTGAGAAGAATGTATATTTTGGAGCTTTGAGGTAAAATGCTCTGAAAATATCTATTAAATCCATCTGGTCTAGTGTGTCTTTTAGGCCTATTATTTCCTTGTTGATTCTTTGTCTGGAATATCTGTCCATTGGTGTTAATGAGGTGTTAAAGTCTCCTACTATGAGTGTATTACTTTTGATCTCTCCTTTTATATTAGTCAATAATTGCTTTATGTATGTAGGTGCTCCTATGTTGGGAGCATATATGTTTACTAGGGTTATGTCCTCTTGATGTGTTGATCTCTTTATTATTATGTAATATCATTCTTTGTCTCTTATTATAGCCTTGGTTTTAAAGTCTATTTTGTCTGCTATAAGTATCGCTATCCTGGCTTGTTTTTTTTTTTTTTTTTTTTTTTCCCCCCATTCGCGTGAAATATCTTTTTCCATCCCTTTGTTTTCAGTCTGTAAATGTCACTTTATCTGAAGTGGGTCTCTTATAGCCACTATAGCATATGCATAGGTCTTGTTTTCTTATCCATT
>NW_006437438.1:0-401 GCF_000325575.1 Pteropus alecto
GGAGGGGCCAAAGCATCCCTGGCTACGCCGTCTGTAGGTGGCCCTGAACCCTGCAATAGGATACAGGGATGAATGAGACGTTGTTTGTACCTCTAGGAGCTCAAAGTGTCACTGACTGCTCCTCCAACTTCGGTACCCCAGTACCCGCGGATGACCGAGCATCACCCACAGAGCCTCAAGGCCCCGGGAGGGTTGTGCATTTGCCGCAAGTGAGCCTTTTCTCGGAAACCTGGAAGTCTGGCTCAAAATGCACGTCACTAGAGAGCTTTTTGCCAAAGCTACCATATACATATATATGCATATATATATTCATCTATATGCATATATATGTATATAGTGGATTTTCGAGGGAAACCTGCGTGGAGACCTGGTCTACCAGAGAAGACAGGCCGCTCCTAGCA
>NW_006437439.1:0-396 GCF_000325575.1 Pteropus alecto
CATCCATATCTCAACTGTTTTCCTACTTATCGGCCCTACTTTGAAGTGGGTGCTCTCTGTACAGTGACACAAATGGACCCTCGAGTTACTGTATTATATTTCATTGGTTTAACAAACTCAGGAAAAGTCCAGTGTTAAAATTCTGATGCACCAATATGGGCTACATACTCATCCCTGAACCTATCTATTGCTGATGGCCAGATGAATGAAGAATTCATCTGATTGGCTGAATCCAGGGTCACGTGTCAACCCTTGGAGCCAGAGGGTAGAATGAGCCTCATGGGAAAGAAATGGACCAATAGTGCGAAGGAGGTGGTTCCCCACATGGAAACTGGTTGTGGTGCCAGAGGAAGAAGAATGTCATGCTGGGAAAGCAAAAGCAACATGCACTGACTC
>NW_006437440.1:0-688 GCF_000325575.1 Pteropus alecto
CCATTCCTTTCTGGCTTGTAAGTTTTGCACTGAGAAATCTGAGAATATTTTAATGGGTTTTCGTTCACAAGTTACCATTTTTATCTCCCTGGCTGCCCTGAGAATTCTGACTTTGTCATTGATTTTTGATAACTTTTATACAACGTATCTTGGTGAAGGCCTTTTTAGGTTGAGATAATTGGGTCTTCTGTTGACTTCTTGAATTCCAAGCTCCAGCTTATTCCTTAGATTTGGGAAATTCTCGTCAACTATTTGTCTGAAAATGCTTTCTAGTCCCCTGCTCCCTTCCCTCTCCTTTGATAATACCCATTGTTTCCTTTCCTGATGGTATCAACTAGTTGTATTTCTCTTTCACTATTTTTCATTCCTCAGTTTTACTCCTCTTCCTTTTGATTTATTTCTAGATTTCTGTCTTCGATATCACAGATCCATTCCTTCATTTGGTCAACTCTATTTTCCAAGCTTGCTATGGCATTTTTCTTCTATTGCAGTGTGTTCTTCATCTTCAGAAGCTCTATTTGGTTCTTTTTGAGGGTTTCAGTCTCCTTGATCTGCTCATCTAGTTGTTTTTTCAATTCCTGAAATTGTTTATATGTTCAATTCCTGAAATTGCTGATATGAATTATTTTGGAACTCACTGAGTTTTTTCAAACGTACCATCCTAAATTCTCTGTCATTTAAGTCTCAT
>NW_006437441.1:0-686 GCF_000325575.1 Pteropus alecto
GTCTCTTCAATAAATGGTGTTGGGAAAATTGAACACATACATGCAGAAAAAAAGAAACTGGACCATTTTCTTACATCGTATACAAGAATAGACTCAAAATGGATTAAAGACTTACATGTAAGACCCGAAACCATAAAACTTTTTAGAAAAAGACATAGGCAGTAAATTCTCTGATATTACTAACAGGCATTTCTTTTCAGATATATCTCATTGGGCAAGGAAACAAAAGAAAAAATAAACAAATGGGACTACATGAAACTAAAAAGCTTTCATACAGCAAAGGAAACCATCAACAAAAAATAACAATGACTGTTTGGGAGAAAATATTTGCTAATGATACATCTGATAAGGGGTTAATGTCCAAAATTCATAAAGAATTTATACAACTCAACAACAAAAAAAACAAACAATCCAATTAAAAAATGTGCAGAAGACTTAAACAGATACTTCTCTAAAGAGGAAATACACATGGCTAACAGACATATGAAAAGATGCTCAAGGTCGCTAATCATTAGAGAAATGCAAATTAAAACCACAATGAGATATCATTTCACACCTGTCAGAATGGCTATCATCAATAAGTCAAAAAACAGCAAGTGTTGGCAAGGATACATTGTTGGTGGGATTGCAAATAGGTATAGCTGCTATGGAAAAAAGTCTGGAGGTTTCTCAAAAAATTAAAAATG
>NW_006437442.1:0-671 GCF_000325575.1 Pteropus alecto
CCTCAAAAGCAAGGGAATTAAAAGCTAAAATAAATAAATAGGACCACATCAAAGTAAAAAGCTTCTGATTAGCAAAAGAAATCAAGGTAAAGAGACAACCATTCGAATGGGAAAATATATTTTCAAGCAATGCTTCTGATAAGGGCCTAATATGCAAAATATAGAAAGAATTCATATAACTCAAAACAACAAAAAAGCAAATGATCAATTAAACAATAGGCAGAGGACCTGAACAAACACTTCTCCCTAGAGGAGATACAAATAGCCAACAAATATTTGAAAAGAGGCTCAACATTACTAACTATTAGGGAAATGCAAATCAAAACCACAATGAGATACCATCTCACACTGGTTAGAATAATTATAATCAACAGGACAAGTAATAACAAATGCTGGAGAGGATGCGAAGAAAAAGGAACCCTCATACATTGCTGGTGGGACTGCAAATTGGTACAACCACTATGGAAAACAGTATGGAAGTTTCTCAAAAAATTAAGAATTGACCTATCATATGATCCAGCAATCCCTCTACTAGGTATTTACCCCAAAGACTTGAAAACCCATATCCTAAAAGATACTTGCACACTGATGTTCATAGCAGCATTATTCACAGTGGCTAGGACATGGAAACAATTGAAATGTCCTGTGATAGATGATTGGCTAAAGAAGCT
>NW_006437443.1:0-851 GCF_000325575.1 Pteropus alecto
CCTTAGATTTGGGAAATTCTTGTCAATTATTTGTCCGAAAATGCTTTCTAATTCCTGCTCCTTTTCTTTTCCTTTGAGAATGCCCATTATTCTTATGTTTCCTCTCTTGATGGTATCAGCTAGTTCTTATATTTCTTTTTTTCATTATTTTTCATTCTTCGGTTTCTCTCTTCTTCCTTCTGATTTATTTCTAGATTTCTCTCTTCGATATCACTAATCCTATCCTCCATCTGGTCGACTCTATTTTCCAAACTTGCTATTTTATTTTTCATCTCTTTCAGTATGCTCTTTATCTCCAGAAGTTCTATTTGGTTCCTTGTGAGGGTTTCAATCTCCTTGCTAAAAAACTCATTCTGCTGATCTAGTTTTTTTTTACCAATTCCTGGAATTGTTGATATGAATTATTTTGAATCTCATTGAGCTTTTTAGAAGTACCATCTTGAATTCTCTGTCATTTAAGTCGCATATTTCCATGTCTTTAAGCTTATTTTCTGAAGATTTTTCTCTGTCTTTCTGAGATGACTTGTCACCTTGGTTGTTCATGGTGTTTAATGGACTAGTTCTCCACCTGGGCATTAATGGAAGTGTATTCTGCTTTTTTTTTTTCCAGAATGATTTATTGAATGAAGGTCTCTCTTTAGTCTGTTGCTAAGATGTCGTTTTCTTTTGTTTTCCAGTAGGTGGCATATAAGGCTCTTGGATCCCTGCTTTAATAAAGTCTTAATAATGCCTTTTGTTTTCTTTTAATATTCAATCACGCTCGCTATCCTCAGTCTCAGTCTCTGTCGACCGACATTTTCGGTAGTGTTTTCTTTTTACTTTTAATTAATTAATTAATTAATTTATTTTTT
>NW_006437444.1:0-437 GCF_000325575.1 Pteropus alecto
AAATCATCAGATCTGTATGGAAGTACAAAAGACCCGAAATTGCCAAAGCCATGCTGGGAAAAAGAATGGGGCTGGAGGCATCACTCTGCCCAACTTCAAATTATACTACAAAGCGACAGTAATCAAAATGGCATGGTATTGGCGACAAAACAGACACATGGACCAGTGGAGCAGAATCGAGAGTCCAGAAGTAAACCCATATTTATATGGGAAAATAATTTTCGACAAAAATGCCAAAAGCATACAGTGGAGAAAAGAAAGCCTCTTCAGTAAATGGAAAATTGCAAAGCCACCTGCAAAAGAATGAAACTAGACTGTTGTCTATCACCACACACTAAAATTAACTCAAAATGGATGAAGGACCTGAATATAAGACCCGAAACAATAAAATGCATAGCATACAAAAAAACATAGGAATGAAACTCAAGGACCTTGGA
>NW_006437445.1:0-550 GCF_000325575.1 Pteropus alecto
TGGGTTAGGGCAGACCCCTTCTAGGATAAGATGACCTCAGTCAGTGTCTTTGCAGGTAGACCTGAAAACCTCCTAACTAACTTTCCTGCCTAACTCTTTTCTAAGAGCCATGAATTCTCTTATTATTAGTATGGATGTTGAGGGATGGGAGGTCTCTTCTTCAGTTTCTGCTGAAAATGGCTATAGTCCCTGCCTACAGAGGTTTTCATGGAGCGCTTTCCCTTTCTGCCTTAGTCAGGGTAGGGTCTTAGCTTTTCTGTTGACCTAGACAAGGAAATGAAGATACAAATTTGTTATTTAAATCGTGTATCTATTAATTTTTATTATTGATTTGCCTATTAAATGAGAAAAGGGAAACAGGCTTGGTTAATATATTTCTTAAAGAGTAAAAAGAAAGACCGTTGGTTTAAAGTGTGCCCCACCTCCAGACTCTAAGGGCCCTGCCTGGCTTAACACCATTTCTGCTTAACAATGGGCTGATGACCCTTATGAATAGCCAGAGGATCTGAGTCATCTGGGCAATTATCAAGATTTGAGGGAGAGGGCCTTT
>NW_006437446.1:0-537 GCF_000325575.1 Pteropus alecto
TGATGGGCATTTAGGTTGCTTGCATATCTTGGCTACTATAAATTGTGCTGCCACGAATATTGGACTACGTAGATCTTTACGAATTATTGTTTTGGTTTTCTTTGGATAAATACCCAGAATTGCAATTGCTGGGTCAAAAGGTATATTTATTTTTAATTTTTTTGAGGAACCTCCATACTCTTTTCCATAGAGGCTGTACCAATTTGCAATCCTACCAACAATGTATTGAGGGTTCCCTTTTCCCCGCATCCTCGCCAACACTTGCTGTTTTTTGATTTATCGATGATAGCCATTCTGACAGGTGTGAGGTGATATCTTATTGTGGTTTTAATTTGCATTTCTCTGATGATCAGCGACCTTGAGCATCTTTTCATATGTTTGTTAGCCATCTGTATTTCCAATTTGGAGAAGTATCTGTTCAGATCTTCTGCCCATTTTTAATTGGGTTGTTTGTTTTTTTGCTGTTGAGTTGTATAAGTTCTTTATAAATTGTGGCTATTAACCCTTATCAAATGTATCATTAGCGAATATCTTCTC
>NW_006437447.1:0-239 GCF_000325575.1 Pteropus alecto
ATTTCTTCAGACAGCTGTTCAACATCTTGATTTTCCTCAGGTATGCTAATCAGTTGGATATTTGGATCCTTAATAGTGTCCCATATCCTTCTTAAATTATTTTTATAGTCTTGACATGTTATCTCTAATTGTGTGTCCTTGGCTTTCCCATCCTTTAGATAAGGCATTTGATCCTTTTCTTATTCACTTCATTTATTTCATCTCACATACTTCTCATCTCAGATAATGTGTTCTCCATT
>NW_006437448.1:0-468 GCF_000325575.1 Pteropus alecto
CTGTTACACTGCTAATCTACCTATTGTCTTCTAATCTGCAAAACTCAATTTATGGCACCCAGTCTCTATTTATGGATATTACTCCTCTTGACAAAAAAAGTGTACACACTCCTGTCTGCTTCCACAAGTCCAATCATGCTGGTAGCACCATCAAAAGTGCTTTTACCCTTAAATTGTCTCCTTTTGCAATTTTTATCTCCTCAGTCCATGGGACTACATGTGTGTGTGAAGACAATATTATAGAAATGACCAACACCAGGTACCAGCCTTGTGATGGCAAATGAGTCTTCGGTTCACAGGACTTAGCATGTGATACTTTTTCCTTCCTCAATAATATAGTTTAAAATGTTTTGTCCGTATTACCTACAAGATTACTTTCTTGTAGGTAATACGGACAAATACATTTTTTATCTTTAGCAATTTCTGACTCAGTCACTTTCATATAATTAATGCTCAATATCTGTTTGA
>NW_006437449.1:0-868 GCF_000325575.1 Pteropus alecto
TAAATAATTAAGTAGAAAGAAGGTTGAACAGAAGTGTAAAATTTTCTGACACATTATTAAATTAAAGGACAAAATAAGTCCATTGGATTAGCAAAAACAAATCACTGATGGCATTGAAGAGTTAACTATTGAAGAGGCACAACAGAATGTAGGAGTCTCAAACTAAGATATCTCTATCAAAATATATTTCCCAGTCTTTCTCTGTGTTGAAAATAATTGTAAAAATGTCAACATTTTAGCCCTGAAATTATTGACTTTTCTATAACACAAATGAACATATTATGAAGGAAATAGCAAAAACAACAGTTCTCATCAAGGCAATTGCCCTAGCTGGATTATCAGCTTGCTTGAGTATTTTTAAATTTGCTACTACTAAAGTAGCCTATGCTGGTCTCTATTTTTCTTATATTGTCACAACAGGAGTAGCTGGTAGTAGGACAGTAATGTTTGCACCTTTGAACATTATATCCTCATTAAGAAAATGATCCCATAAGATGTTTCTCTAAGACTGAAAAAATCAAAGAAGTCATGGATACTTCAATTAGTTATTGTGGTGAGGAAGGTGAAGGCAAACCCTCCACCACTTATTGGAGGTTAAGAATCAGGATTTGGGGAAGGCTTAGAAGCCAGATGTCTTCGATAGAGGAAACGTATCAACATATCCCGCTCACCTCTTCTTCGTCCACGGAGATATGGGTAACCGCTAGATATGTATGCAGCGGGTTTGCATTCCAGTAGACAGCCCTACCCCTGTCGCTTACTTTTTTATGAAGTCAGTGTGCGTGTGAAGAAGGCTGCCAGTGGGGTGGGGGGGAATTGAAATGTGGTATTGAAGGAGAGCTCTAGAGATATCCTGCACTGCCAGAAA
>NW_006437450.1:0-1327 GCF_000325575.1 Pteropus alecto
TAAAGAAATAGAACAAAAAATCATCAGATTCGTACGGAAGCACAGAAGACCCCGAATTGCCAAAGCCAAAAAGAACGAGGCTGGAGGCATCACTCTGCCCGACTTCAAATTATACTACGAGGCGACAGTAATCAAAACGGCATGGTATTGGCAGGAAAACAGACACTCAGACCAGTGGAACTGAATCGAGAGTCCAGAAGTAAATACACATTTATATGGGCAAATAATTTTTGACAAAGAAGCCAAAAACATACAGTGGAGAAAGGAAAGCCTCTTCAATAAATGGTGCTTGGAAAACTGGAAAGCCACCTGCAAAAGAATGAAACTAGACTGCTGTCTATCACCACACACCAAAAGTAACTCAAAATGGACTAAGAACCTGAGTATTAGACCTGAAATAATAAAATACACAGAAGAAAACATAGGAATAAAACTCAAGGACTTTGGACTTAAAGAGGATTTTATGAATTTGACCTCAAAAGCAAGAGAAGTAAAAGTTAAAATAAATGAATGGGACCATATCAAACTAAAGTTTCTGCTCAGCAAAAGAAATCATCAACAAGGTAAAAAGACAACCATCTGAATGGGAAAATACATTTGCAAGCAACGCCTTCGATAAAGGCCTAATATCCAAAATATACGAAGAACTCAATAACAATAAAAAACCAAATGATCCAATCAAAAAATGGGCAGAGGATCTGAACAGACACTTCTCCCTAGAGGACATACAAATGGCCAACAAATATTTGAAAAGATGCTCAACATCGCTAGCTATTAGGGAAATGCAAATCAAAACCACAATGAGATACCATCTCATACCTATTAGAATAGCTATAATCAACAGGACAAGTAATAACAAATGTTGGAGAGGATGCAGAAAAATAGGAACCCTCATACACTGATGGTGGGACAGAAAATTGGACAGCCACTATGGAAAACAGTATGGAGGTTCCTCAAAAAACTAAGAAATGATCTACCAGTTGCTGTGATCCAGCAATCCCTCTACTGGATATTTACCCCAAAGACCTGAAAACCCGTATCTGAAAAGATATTTGCACATTGATGTTCATAACAGCATTATTCACGGTGGCCAGGACATGGAAGCAACCAAAGTGTCCTACGATAGATGATTGGCTAAAGAAGCTGTGGTACATATATACGATGGAATATTACTCAGCCATAAGAAGAGATGAAATACTGCCATTTGCAACAACATGGATGGAACTTGAGATAATCATGCGAAGCAAAATAAGCCAGACAGAAAAAGTTGAAATCACATAATATCACTTATAATGTGGGATATACACCTAAAAGCAACAAATGAACA
>NW_006437451.1:0-501 GCF_000325575.1 Pteropus alecto
GTTGAGTTTTAGATGTTCAGTTTATTGTTGTTTTAAGGGGAGATATCTGCGGATGTCTCTTACTCCGTCATGTTTTTCCAAACTCTCTGCATTGGTATTTTGATAAGGATTCCATTGAATCCATATACTGCTTTCGGTAGTATGGATATTTTAATGATGTTAACTTTTTCCTAACCATGAACACAGTACTTTCTTCCATTTATTGGTATCTTCTTCAACTTATTTCTTCAATGTCCTATAATTTTCCGAGTCAAAGTCTTTTACTTCCTTGGTTAAATTTATTCCTAGGTATTTTTGATGCAATTATAAATGTAATTGCTTTCTAAATTTATCTTTCAGATGCTTTGTTATTGGTGTATAAAATACAAGTGATTTCTGAATATTAATTTGTATCCTGCTACTTTAATGAATTCTTTTATCAGTTCTATCTTTCGGATGCTTTGTTATTGGTGTATAAAATACAAGGGATTTCTGAATATTAATTTGTATCCTGCTACTTTA
>NW_006437452.1:0-582 GCF_000325575.1 Pteropus alecto
CTTGATTGGGAGCATAGATATTAATGTGTTATGTCCTCTTGGTGCAAGATTCCCTTTATCATTTTTTGTGTCCCTCAGTATCTTTCTTTACCTTTTTGATTTTGAAGTCTATTTCATCTGTTATTACTACTGCTACTCCCGCTTTTCTCTGAATGCCATTTGCTTGAAATATCATTTTCCACCCTTTCACTTTGAGTCTTTATTTGTCTTTGGAACTGAGATGTGTCTTATGGAAGCAGCACATGGTTGGGTTTTTCTTTTTGATCCATTCTGCAACTCTACACCTTTTTGTTGGTGAGTTCAGTCCATTTACATTTGGGGTGATTATTGAAATATGAGGTCTTCTTATAGCCATTTTATCTTTTGCTTTCTGGTAGCTCGGTGTTTCTATTGCTTCCTTGTTTTTGTGCTGCTGTTTTCTTTATTTTGGTTGGCTCTTTTGGGTTTTGCCTCTGGTCCTTCTTGTTTTATGTTATATACAACGGTTCTGAACCTTTGGTGTGTGGTTACCATTATGAATATGCAAAGGATATATATATACAGTCACTGATTTTCTTCTGTGCGTGCCTTATCTCCTTTCTT
>NW_006437453.1:0-736 GCF_000325575.1 Pteropus alecto
AAGTAATAACAAATGTTGGAGAGGATAAGGAGAAACAAGAACCCTCGTATACCGCTGGTGGGAATGCGAATTGGTACAACCACTATGGAAAACAGTATAGAGGTTCCTCGACAAACTAAGAATTGATCTACCATATGATCCAGCAATCCCTCTACTGGGTATTTACCCCAAAGACTTGAAAACCCATATCTGAAAAGATATTTGTACACTGATGTTCATAGCAGCATTATTCACGGTGGCAAGGACATGGAGGTTCCTCAAAAAACTAAGAACTGATCTACCATATGATCTAGCAATCCCTCTACTGGGTATTTACCCCAAAGACTTGAAAACCCATATCCAAAAAGGTATTTGCACACCGATGTTCATAGCAGCATTATTCACAGTGACCAGGACATGGAAGCAACCTAAGTGTCCTACGATAGATGATTGGCTAAAGCAGCGGTGATACATATATACAATGGAATGTTACTCGGCCATAAGAAGAGATGAAATACTGCCATTTGTGACAACATGGATGGACCTCGAGACAATCATGCTAAGCGAAATAAGCCAGACTGAAAAAGTTGAAAAGCACACGCTATCAATTATATGTGTGATATAAACCTAAAAGCAACAAACGAACAGGACAGAGATTCATGAACATGGACAATAGACTAGTGGTTACCAGAGGGTAGGGGATAGGAGGGCAGAGGGAGGTTGATAGAGTAAAAGGGGTCAAATATGTGGTGACAGA
>NW_006437454.1:0-558 GCF_000325575.1 Pteropus alecto
CATTGCTTTCTTGTTCTTGTGTTTTTGTTTTCTTTGTTTTGGTTGGTTTTTGTGAGTTTTGCCTGTGGTTCTTGTTTTCTGTTATATACTTCATTTCTGAATCTTCTGTGTGTGGTAACCATTACAAATATGTAAAGGATAGTTACATATATACCATCGCCCATTTTCTTCTGTGAGTGCCTTATCTTCATTCTCCTTTGCATATTTGGATCTTTGATTCCTCCCCCTTTCAGTCTTTGTTGTCTCAATTTGTCCCTGAATGTTCATTACTATTTTGTTATAACAATTCTCTTCTTATTTAATCTTATAATGCCCTTAGTAAGAGTTGCACTTCTCTGCTTCCATTTGCCTGCTAGTCACTTTACTCCTAATTATTATTATTATTTTTCATTTTGTTTTAGGTGAGCTGATCCCTTTCAGTATTTCCTGTAGTGCCGACCTCATAGTGAGGAATTCCCTCAATTTTTGTATGTCTGGAAAGGTCTTAATTGTTCCTTCATATCTAAAGGAGAGCGTAGCTGGTTACATTATTCTAGGCTGGTAGTTTCTTTCACTTAA
>NW_006437455.1:0-550 GCF_000325575.1 Pteropus alecto
CATAAACAACAAAAAGAGGGAAATTATAACCACAGTTCAAAACGGTCCTATCCAATTGACAAGAACCGAGTTGTTTTTCAGAGACAATAGACCAAGACTGCAAGTCATGCAGCCTCGCCATGGGCAGAGGAGAAATTGCACCTAGAACTCAAGTCTCGCTTCCTCCTCACACCCGTAACCAAAGGACCAGGACACATCTGGAACTTGAACACTGGAACCATTTCAGAATCTAAGTGTTGCTTCTCCAGGAATATCTGGTTTTGATGCCCCTTTACCATCATGGCCAAATTCCAAGTTCCTTTAAGTAAAACTTGCTTTATCAGCACTTCAGCATACCTGTTCCCCCAGCCCCTTAAAAACCCTTAACCTATTTCAGTGAGCAAGATGGATTTGAGGCACCATTAGGTCTCCCATCTTCTCAGTTGACATCTTTCCTTACCCCAAATTACCAGTTTTGAGTTTTGGTCTTTCAAAGCTTTGGGCACACAAACTCAGGTTTAGTAACAAGAATAGCAATGTTATGCAGACATTTATCCAATAAATGTTTTTG
>NW_006437456.1:0-12692 GCF_000325575.1 Pteropus alecto
CTATAAAAAAAATACTATGAACAATTATATGCCAACTAATTGAACAATATGAAAGAAATGGGTAAATTTCTAGAAACACAATCTCCCAAGATTGAATCAAGAAGAAACAGAAAATCTGAACAGACCGATTCCTACTAATGAAATCAGATCAGTAATCAATATGCTCCCAAAAAACAAAAATCCTGGACTGGAAGGCTTCACAGGTGAATTTTACCAAACATTCAAAGAATTAACACCAATCCTTCTCAAACTATTCCAAAATATTCAAGAGGAGGGAAGGCTCCCAAGATCATTTTATGAGGCCACCATTACCCTGATGCCAAAGCAGATAAAAAATTACCACACACAAAAAAAAAGTTATAGAGTAATATCCTTGATGAACATAGATGCAAAAATTCTCAACAAAATATTGTCAACAAACCCAATTCATCAAGACATTAAAAAGATCCTACACCGTGATTAAGTGACATTTATTCTTATTTATGCAAGCTTGGTTCAATATCTGCAAATCAATTAACATGATACACCACATAAACAAAACAGAGGATAAAAATTATATGATACCAATAGATGCAGAAAAAGCATTTGACAAAATCTAGCATCCATTTATAATAAAAACTCTCAGCAAGAGGGAACATACTTTAGCATAATAAAGGCCATATAGGACAAACCTGCAGCTAATATCATACTCAACAGGGAAAAACTAAAAGTGGTTTCCTTGAGATCAGGAACAAGACAATGATGTTCACTTTCACCGCTTTTACTCAGCATAGTATTGGAAGTCCTAGCCACAGCAATCAGACAAGCAAAAAAAAAAAGACATCCAAATTGGAAGAGAAGAAGCAAAACAGTCATTATTTGCAGATGACACAATACTATAGAGAATCCTCAAGAGTCCACCCAAAAACTATTATAGAACTGAGAAGTGAATTCAATAAAGTAGCAGGATAAAAAATTAATATTCAGATCAGTTGCATTTTTACATACCAATAAAAAACTATCAGAAAGAGAAATTAAGAAAATAATCCCATTTACAATTGCATCAAAAAATAAAATAAAATATCTAGGAATGAATTTAACCAAGGAGGTAAAAGAACTGTATTGAGAAAATTATAAGACATTAAAGGAAAAAATTGAAGACACAAATAAATGGAAGCATATACCATGCTCATGAATAGGAAGAATTAACATTATTAAAATGTCCATACTATCCAACGCAATCTATAGATTCAATGTACTCCCTTTCAAAATTCCAACAGCAAATTTCACTAGAACTGGAACAAATAACCTTAAAATTTATATGGAGCCACAAATGACTTCAAATAGCCACAGCAATGACTTCGAATAGCCACAAATGACTTTGAATAGCCACAGCAATCTTGAGAAAGAAGAACAAAGTAGGATGTGACACTACCTGATATCAAACTATACTACAAGCCTATAGTAATCAAAACAGCATGGTACTAGCATAAAAATAGACACATAGATCAATGGAACAGAATAGAAAGCTCAAAAATAAACCCACACATATATGGTCAATTAATTTGCGACGAAGGAGGCAAGAATATACAATGGGGTAAAGACTGTCTATTCAATAAATGGTGTTGGGAAAACTGCATAGATACATGCAAAAAAATGAAACTAGACCAGCTTCTTACATCATATACAAGAATAAACTCCTTGCCAATGGCCGCAACAGTCCTCCACTGGATGCACTAACCTTTCCCACATATCTAGTGGTTTCTGGGAATACTGGATTTCACAGATCTTTAAACCAAAAAGGAGGGAAGAGCGACTGCCATATAAAGGATTTCAATTTTTAATTTTGCTAAGGAGCATATTTCAAAACAAAACCAATTAACCTTCATTTCATAAGAGAAAGGCTATTTTAACACTGAAAAAATTAATCTCTGAATAAAGGACAATTTTTACATTACATGAATCAGCTTTATGAAAAATCCACCACATTGTTCTTTTTTTTTCATTCAACTTCACATTGGAAAAAAATCATACCAGTGTTTTGGAGCCACAGTCTTGATCCCAGTCTGCAAATTATCAACAAATTTGATTTTCATAAAACTCATTTGCATTTCTAAATTAATATATATTTATTTAAATCAAAGTAATACAAGTATATTATTTTATAAGTCTAATAGTTATAATAAAAAACTAGTCACCTGTCTCACCTCCCTCTGAACTCTGATTCTTGCTCCCCAGAAGCAGCTACTATCCACTTTCGGCTGTTTTTTTATTTTTGTTGTTACTTTCTCATTTGTAAATAAAATGCACTTACTAATATTAAAAAATAATAATAATAAACTCAAAATGAATTGAGGACTTAAATGTAAAACTCAAAACCATAAAATTCCTAGAAAAAAATATAGGCAGTAAACTCTCTTATATTCTGTTAGTAATATTTTTCTGAGATATCTCCTCAGGCAAGGGAAACAAAAGAAAAAATAAACAAATGGGATTGCATCAAACTAAAAAAGTTTTGCAGAACAAAGGAAACCATCAACAAAACAAAAAAACAACTTACTGAATGGGAGAAGATATTTACCAATGATATATCTGATAAGGAGTTAATATCCAAAATTTATAAAGAACTCATACATTTCAACGCACACACACACAAAATCAATCCAATTAAAAAATGGGCAGGGTACCTGGTAGACATTTCTCTAAAAAGGACATACAGAGGACCAATTAACATAAAAAGTGTCAATTACCAATTGACACTTTTACCAATCATCAGAAAAATGCAATTTAAAACTACAATCACCTCACACCTGTCAGAATGGCTATCATCAATGACACATAAAAAGATGCTCAACATTACCAATCATCAGAAAAATGCAAATTAAAACTACAATCAGATATCGCCTCACACCTGTCAGAATGGCTATCATCAATAAATCAACAAAACACGAGTGTTGGCGAGGATGTAGAGAAAAGGGAACCCTTGAGCACTGTTGGTGGGACTGAAAATTGGTGCATCCACTATGGAAAACAGTATGGAAGTTCTTCAAAAACTTAAAAATCGAACGAACTTAGGACACAGCAACTCCACTTCTGGGTATTTATCCGAAGAAATCTGAAACACTAATACAAAAAGGCATACACACCCCCATGTTCATTGCAGTGTTGCTTACAATAGCCAAAATATGGAAACAACCTAAGTGCCCATCAACAGACGATTGGATAAAGAAGTGGTACATATATACGATGGCACATTACTCGGCCTTTAAAGAGAATGAAATCTTAACATTTGCAACAATATGGATGAACCTAGAGGGTATTATACTAAGTGAAATAAGTCAGACAGAGAAAGAAAAATGCCATATGATTTCACTTAAATGTGGAATCTAAGAACAAAATTAACAAACAAAACAGAAACAGACACAAAGATACAGAGAACAAATTAATGGCAGGTGGGTTGGCGCTGGGTGAAAAAGGTGAAAGTTGGTACAAATTGGCATTTACGCAATAGTCATAGGAATATAAAGTACAGCATAGGAAATATAGTCAATAATACTGTAATAACTATGTATGATGCCAGGTGGGTACCAGACTTATCGGAGAAATCACTTCATAAGTTATATAAATGTCTAACCACTATGCTGTATACCTGAAACTAATATAAAATAATATTGGCTGTCAATTGTAGTTGAACAATGAAAAAAATTTTAAAATATATGATCAATTCCTCCAAAAATAAAACACAGATTAACCATATGATCCAGCAATTCTGCTCCTAGGTTTTACCCAAAAAAACTGAAAACAGGGACTTGAACAGAAAGCTGTACACTAATGTTCAGAGCAGCATTATTTATAATGTCCTGAAGGTGGAGACAACCCAAGTGTCCATCAACAGGTGAATGGATAAACAAAATGTGGTAGATACAGATATTAATATTGATATAGATATTGATCTATAATGGGATTATTATTACTATTTTTTTTTTTTAGAGGAAAGAGAATTTGTTGCCAGCAAAGCGCATGGGCTTAACAGCACAAAAGCACGAGCTCCCCTTGGTTAGAGTTCTTACAGCTTATATGCCTCTGCTGTGTCCATGCAAGGGGCATGTGATTCCTGTCTGAGGTTCTACATGCACCTCATGACTCAGGATGTGGAGGGGGAGTTGGGGTGGGTGCTCCCAAGGAATTCCCGAACCACCAGTCCTATCTATTTATAGATTGTTTCACTTGTGACAAGAGTTTCCAGAAGGTCATTCAGAGATCTATAAGTTGTGGTTAATCTATAACCCGCCCAGTCGGTCATTTCTTGGGTTGTCTCCACCTTCAGGACATTATAAAATGCAAGCCCTTCCCTTTGCATTTCTCAGATGCCTCCTCTCTTATTCCCCGCTTTGAGATTCTAGACATTCTATATTTATTCTGGAGTTTCACATTCTTTATCTAAATCTTCTTGGGGATCTCCTGATAATGGCTGGTAAATTATATGTATGACGCCAGGTGGGTACCAGACTTATCGGAGAAATCAGCTCGCTGCTGTACTGTGGCTTCCACCATGCCTTTTAAGGTTTTTATTAGCAAGGACAGCAGACACAGCCCTATCAGGCAAATCCCTAGGAGTAGTAAAACTGCTCCTATTAGGTTTTAAACACACTAAAGGCCTAAAACTATGCCCCCAAAACGGTACTGGGGTTCTACCCATGCCACACTTGCACGGGCACATGTGCCAGTTTTGTCATCTTTTTGACAAGGTCCTCAGCTGCCTGGCCCTGGTCATCTATCTGTAGGCAACAGTTGGTGAGACTGAATTTCCCACACATGTCTCCTTCTGCTGCTAATATAGACTAGTGCCAACCCGTTTTGGTAGATGGTATTTCTCATCTGAGTCCGTTGATGTGCAAGGAGGGTCAGGGCTCTCCCAGTCTCATTGGCAATGATTTCTAAGACTGTCTGCGGTTAGATAATCCTGTTTAACATGTAAATAGGGGTACAATATCCTCAAGATCCATCTTCTGCCCAAGTGGCAGAAGGCCCATAGATTTAGATTATCTGCTCTGCGGGCCACTCATCATCCTTCCAGTCCCCTATTTGGAATTCTCTTTTTACCTGTTGTAAAGGTTGTGGGGCTGGGTGACTAAGCTGTACCTTGTTTTTAGAGGTAAAGGAAAAAAGATGGCTTTATTATGCCAATTATACAGCTCCCTTTCCAATTTCTGGGGAGATGGATGTAGGCCTTGTTTCTACAAATTCAGTAAAGCCCACATGGGGCGATCCGGTCTCGGACCCCTTCTAAGATAGGATGACCTCAGTGTCTTTGTAGGAGGACCCAGAAACCCCCTACCTAATTTTCTTGCCTAACTCTTTTCTAAGAGCCATGAACACCCTTATTATTAGTATGGATGTTGAGGGACGGACGGTCTCTTCTTCCGTATCTACTTCCTTTGAGAATGGCTGTAGTCCCTGCCTACAGGGGTTTCATGGAGCTCTTTACCTTTCTGCCTCGGTCAGGGTGGGGTCTTGGGTTTCCACGCACGTCAGTCCATAGACAAGGAAAAGAAAATACAAACTTGTTATTGAAAGCCTATATCTATTAATTTCTATTATTGATTTGCCTATTAAGTGAGTAAAGGGAAACAGGCATGGTTGATATATTTCTTAAAGAATAAAAAAACTTTTGACCTAAAGTCCCTCCCCTCTCAGACTCTAAGGGCCCTGTCTGGCCTAACACATTTCTGCTAACAATGGGCCAATGACCCTTATCAATAGCCAGAGGATCTGAGTCACCAGTTTCGGGTAATTATCGGGATTTGAGGGAGAGGGCCTTTTTTCCAAAGGAAGGAAGAAAAAGTTTACTAAAAAAGATGAAGAACTCTGCAAGGGATGTCCCTTATCATTTCCTGCTAAAAGATTAAGAATTTTACAAGTGATATCCCGTATCATTTCCTCCCTCTTTTGATCGATCTCATGTCTATGAGACCACCTTAAGACGAAATTGATCGCTTTGTTGCTGTAAGAAAATTCTTCCCTTCAGTTTCGGTTTTGTCTTAGGTATCCAACTGGCAACAGACCTACAGGTGGGGGCACATTAGATACAGCAACAAGAGATAACTCCTACAAAGATAAATAAAATAAAAATAAGAAATGCTTCTTTTAGCCCAGTGAGACTGGGCAGCCAAGAAGTGATGGGGAGAGATCAAGACCGAAAATTCCTGTCCCGTGTTTAATATTGGACACTTCATGAATTTGTTTCACCTTTTCTTCAATTAATTGTGAGTTGTCAGAGAGGTTAAAACAACATAGTCCTTTAAATTCTTTACATCCATGGTTATGTCTGAGTAATAGGTAGTCTATAGCGGCCCTGTTTTCAAGGATAGCTTCTCCTACTTGTCCTAATGCTTCTCTCATGGCATGGATGGTCCGAGAGGTTGCGTTTAAAGCTTTTGCCATGGAGCAGGCTATTCTGTTGACTTCTATATTCAGACCAATAGTCATAACTGGTACAATAAATAAAAACGAAGCAGTATATTCAGCTGGCCGTAGGGGACTATCTTCCTATTTTCTATGTTCTTCCCTTACCAGAGGTCGAACCTGGGCCACGGTGGTGAGAGCGCTGAATCCTAACCACTAGACCACCAGGAAACACAACCCCAACTGTATCTGAATCTGAAAGTGTGTTACTTACCCTGAGAGGATTGTGCGTGCACCCTGCGGCGTGGTGCTGGTGTCTCCTGGAAAGGCGGAAGCAGGACAGGGGACAGCAGCACGGGTCTGGGAGTTCTCTCCGGGGGTGTTAGTGAGTGCCTGTTTGATTTTTTTTTTCAAAGGCCTTCTGTTGTGTAGACTCCCAGAGTAGGGGCTCCCATTCTCCCCCCTTTGTGGCTTCATAGAGGGGTTTGGCCCCGTGCATCAAAGGTAATTTGAGCCTGTAGTTTTCCTGAGGTCAACTTGATCCCGTAATCCCCTGAGAAGCCTTTCTTAAAATTTTTCAACATACGATTTGAGACAGTTGGTTCAGAAGAACCTCCCCCCATATTTGCCTTAGAGAGCAAATAGAGGGGAGAAATAGACCTTAAAATTTCAAGAAAATAATTCGACAGAGGGCCCCTATATCAAAAGGGTTATTTGGAGATAGACAATTCTTAAGCCGAACCAATAATTGCACCCTCCTCCCTGTGTATCCCACGCTGTGTCGGTGATGCAAAGACAAACAAGGGTAGGTGCCTTCTCTAGAGAGGAGACCACTCAGGTGCTCACCTGGCCATGTCCCGAAGGAACTTAGGTGACGCTTGGCCATAGCAGACTCAGCTTTTGACTTATGATTGGAGACTAGTCCAATGCCACTCTAGACCGTATGTCGTACACCATGGAGCCATAGATGAGCCCACTTGGACTCCATAACCTTTAGGGAACCTTAAGGGCAGAGCCTTAAGGGTGGAACCACAAATTCATGGAGCCACAAATTCGTTCCTGACCGAGTCAAACCGGCCAGGCTGCTTATTCACACACAAGGTTAAAATATTGCCTCTCCCCTTTTTGAAAGGCCCTTAACTTTGTCTTCCCCTGCTGGGAAGACCCTGACCTGTGTCTTCTAACTGAAGACTAGGAGCTCCCTCTACTGGCCATCTATCACCAAAAGAGGGCCAGTTGATCTCACAAAAGGTGTGGAGGTTCTGTGGGGTGAGTTTAACTCCATAATCTCCTGAATAACCCCTTTCTTGAAGTTCCTGACCATCGTGGCTAGGGGAGTAGGCCTTCCCTGTGTGCCCCCCATGCCTCCCACGACAGACAATAATCACACCACATGGAGGGTTGGGGGATACGGTCGGGGAAACTTTGGAGGGGACGTCACTCACTTGACCCGACTTCGGCCGCTCCCCTCATGGGGATCTTTCAGGAGCCTCTTTGCAATTGGTGGTTCAGTATAAAACCTCGACTTGGATCACTGAAGTAGACTCCTCACAGAGATCCATTGACACCACCCTAAGCCGTATGCGGTTCACCACGAAACCGCAGATTGGGGCTCAACTGTTGCTTCTTGGCAAGGCCACATCTCAGTCACTCAGCACTCACTTTCTTTCATACGACCTCCCACCATTCCTTAATCTGTCCTGTGGAGAGTAAGCAGTCGCTCTTCTCAACCTGTGGAGGGCTCAGTTACTCTCCAGAGGGGAATTGGCCTTCCTTTCTACCCAGTGGAGCAGGACTTTGCTAACTACCCTTTGCCTTGTTTTTCCTTACCGTGGCCCTGACGTGTCCTAGTTTTCTCGTTCCTCCCTTGTCTGATCCTTGCAGGGACCAGCAGATGGCGTTTCCCCTTCTGAGGCATCCACACAGGGTAATCCCCGGTACCCACTCAGCAGGCTCATCTACAGGGCGGGTTGGGGTTTCCCCAGTGGAGTACCCGAAGTCTGCCAAACGCGGGTGCCGTTCCTTCACACTTTCCAACCAATGCACCAGAAATCTGTTGCAGGAAGCGACACCTGAAGGAAGAAATTGGACACTCAGACAACTTTGTTAGAGGAAGGAGAATTGATTGCCAGTGGAGCGCGTGGGTTTAACAGCACAAAAGCATGAGCTCCTATAATGGGATGATTATTATTCAGCCATAAAATGAATGGAGTTCTGACACAGGGTACAACATGGATGAACCTTGAAATGTTATATGCTAAGTGAAATAAGCCAGACACAAATATTGTGTGATTCCACTTACTTGAGGCACCTACAATAGTCAAATTCATAGAGGCAGAATGAATTAGAGGTTACTGAGGGCTGAGAGGAGGGGGAGATGGGACAGAAAGTTTTCAGTGTTTAATGGGGACAGAATTTCTATTTAGATGATGAAAAAATTCTAGTGATAGTTGCACACAACACTATGAGTGTACTTAATGATGCTGAATTGTACACTTAAAAATGGTTAAAATGGTAAATTTTTATGTTATGTATATTTTACAATCAAAAGAAAATTTTTCAGTTACTTAACTCCCCAGAGGAGAAAAAAAAAAAGAAAACCCATATCACTCCCAAATTACATTAAGGTTTCCACAGGCTGAGCAAGAAGATGTATACAGTAGAGTTAGGTAGACTTCTGATTCCTTCAATGTCATGCCAGAGCTTCAGACCAAACTGCTCACCAGGAAAAACATACTGGATAAAACAGACATAAACTTCTTAAAAACATCAGCAAGCTGACCAGATAATAACTACTAGACTAAGGGAAAATGGGAAACCAGAGAGGTGGCAAGACATCAAAGCATCTAAGTTGCTTTTTACCCTGAGGGCTGCTGCTAAAATGGGCAAACTAAATGGGTTTTATTTTTAACAGTCTCTTGGGGCAAAGAAACGCAAATTTAGGCCTGGGGCCCCACCAAGATAGAGAACTTAACAGAACACTTTCCCACACGGAGGTCTACACTGGGGTCTAAATCCATTCTCCCCACCACAGGCACGCACACCCTAGGGCTCACAAGGAAAATTACCAAGGCAGCTCGCAAGGCAGAAAAGTCAAGAAGAAAAAAGAAAGAGAACAACACATCCCTGGCCACTGGCCCCAGAATCGATTTGCAACCTAGACTCACAGGGAAACTTGAGTTAAAGTTTTGGTGTGAGGTGATCCCAGATGGGCCCAGCCTACTCAGCGTGCATAGGGTCAAAATATGTTAGCAATCACCACCACCACCATGACTGCCTCCACCCGTCTCTGCCTCCTCTCTGCCTTTCCTGTCCTCCGCTGGCCCTGGCTTCCTCCTGGTTGCTGGAAGCCCTCTCCTTCACATTCCTGTCCCTGGCCTTTCCTCTGGACTGTGCATTCTCTCAGTGACCAGCTAACTTCTCCTCACCCTTTTGGCCTCACTCCAGGGATATTTATCAGGGAAGTTGACTCCGACCCAAGTCTAAACCAGGTCTCTTTATAAATATACCTTTACAGACCTTCATTCCTGACTTTCAGAGCACTTAAACAAGTTTTGAATTGTACATTGATTAGTGGGATTATTTGATTAACATCCTTCACTAAATTATAAACATCCTGATAGCAAGAAATATATCTGGTAATATCCATCATAAATGCCAGCATCTAACACATAGGAAGTACTCGAAACTACTTTTGAATGGCTAAATTGCAGGAGCTTGGAAGACTGGGAGTTTGTCTCAACTTAGCCACTTACCTCGTACCCTTTGTCAAGCACTGACCTTTCTGAAATTTAGTTTCTCCTCTTGTATAATGGAGTAATAATAAGACCTACCCACCTACCTTCCAGGATTCTGATAAAAACCAATATATAAAAAAACGTAAGGAATTTTATTATAGGATTGTAGCTGGAGTAATACCAAATTTTGCTATATGACTAACACTTACTGGGTTTTTGCTATTAACCAAGCACTATGCAAGGTGCTTCAAACACACGTCACATTTAATTCTTATTTTTAAAAATGTAAAGAAGGTATTAGTGCCTGCATTCTGCATATGAAGAAAATGAAATCCTTAAAAGTTCAAGAAATTTGCTTCGACTCCAACTGAGAAGTTTGGGTCTGAACTCCAGCCTCTCTGACCCCAGCGCCTGCCCCGCCTCAGGCTCATCCCAGAGCTCCGCTCAGCCCAGCACTGTGCTGAGGCAGCAACAGCGGCCAAGAGCTGACTGACTGGTTGTCTAGGAATCAAGAAGGGACCTTCGGAGGCCCTCTGTTATCCATGTTCTTCCCAGTTCACCAGAATAAAGCTACAGTTACCCAAGCACAGCATTCCCTAGTATAAAGGCAGTTTGGCAAGAACTTAGATTCGGTTCCATGAGGCATCCTGACTCCTGCCACCTCACAGAGGTTCTCCTGTGACTTTGGTGATGGTACCACCTGCCCTGTCTTACCCAAGATCTGCTTCAGCTCATGATGGCTTTACTCTTGTCCTTCGCTCACAGGAAGTCCTCGAGTGTCTAAAAGATCATGGAAGGAGAGGCGGACACTAAAGCAAGTTCTTTTGCAGTTAACAAAATCACCACCTGCCCTGTCTTACCCAAGATCTGCTTCAGTTCATGATGGCTTTACTCTTGTCCTTCACTCACAGGAAGTACTCGAGTGTCTAAAAGATCATGGAAGGAGAGGACACTAAAGCAAGTTCTTTTGCAGTTAACAAAATGTTAAAAGAAATGATCTTTCAACCTGACGACGAAAACCAGCTTTGAATTTTTGCCACTGTCTTCGGATCCCAAAGTACTGTTTTCTAAGTTTTTGAATAGAAGTGCATGTCAGTCTGCTTTGGAACCATTTACAGTTTCCATCTTGTTCTTTGGAAGGCCTTCGTGTATTTATGGCAAAGTTGTCTTCAACCCCAGTCATCCAAGGAGCAGGAGAAGCCTCCCTGTTCGGTGCCAGGTCTAGTGACCTGCACAGGTACGCCCTTCAAATCGCTCTGTGTCATAAATGAAGAGTGACAACCAGAGGAGTTTCCACTGCTGTTCTCTAGAACCCTAAGTTTAATTAGAAACAAGAGTCAAAGCTGTAATATCTTGATAATTTATTTTGAACATCGAACTAGATCATGTGTATAGCTATTTTATTTTAAACATATGCACCCTAAGTTTACTTTCTGCAAAGAAGCATTTTCAACTCCTACTTTAAGCTCAAGGAAATTAAAACAATACACACACACACACCATCTCAGCCATATTTTCAGCAAAGATAATGAACAGAGCAGATCAATCTGACAGGTAATTTACAATTGATGCTTTGATTTCATCAGTCTAGCCACAATGCATTATGAACCAGGAAAATTTGACAAGTCAAGAGGATGATAGTATCAGTGCTTAATGTTTATTTTCCATTACCTGGCAGCACAATTATTTTCAATAAAATATAACCATTCTCTAAGAGAAAAACTTGAAGCAGTTCAGCTAATAAAATAGTACTATTAAAGTTTCAAGCAGACTCAGCTACTTAGAGAGACCACGTGCCTTTTATTGATGACTGGTGTGACAACTCAAAACCCATAGAGATTTATCACTCTGTTTAGGTGAAATGAAGGGAAACAGGGCATTCTCCAGACAAATAACTTCTAAATGAAAGATGTTTTTCTCCTTCCCTTTTGAATGTCATACAAAATGCAGTCATTTTTAAAATGAGTTGACAGTTCTGTGTCGGTTATCCCAACCCAAAGCAACATAGGACAAGCTGTTGAAACTCTTATGTCAATATGGAATAGATCAATAAATGTCACACGTACTCTGGTGCCCTGAGCCCAGTAGAAGCTCATCCAAAAATGATCGAGACAAGAATCTTAATAAACTCCAATGCCTATCTGAATTTTCAGAAATAGAGTTTTTAAAAACAGGTCAGGTGTTGATTAGCCTCAGACACAAATATCTCTTGTCATATGGGAAAAATTTTCTTCTCAATGATCTGTTTTGAAAAATAGTGGCATACAATTTTGAAAAAATTTTAGATTCCTTACACTTCAAATGTAACTTAAAGGTTCCTGATTTTACCATTATGTCTCCTTTAACCAGCAACCAAACAGAACAGCTCAAAATCCAAGAATAGCTTCAGTTTCAAGATAGTGTCTTCTTGGAAGAGGAAAGATAATAATTACAAGAAAACTGATGCCTAAAGAGGAGTAAAATGCCGTTTCTGAAGCTTGATAGGGTCGATCCTAGCTCCTTCTACCACAAAGAATAAATTTAGGGCTGATATAAGAGAAAGAGGAGAAGGAGAAATAATAACAATAATAA
>NW_006437456.1:12935-36774 GCF_000325575.1 Pteropus alecto
TTTAAAAGCCATATTGAAGGCTACAGTGTACAGAAAACAAAGCACTTACAATTGGAATGATTGAAAAAGGGTGGAGTATATCTCATTTCTCATTCAACTTTCACTTACTAGTTTAGCATCTATTGATGATTCTTGCCTGAATCTCTTGCTACTTTCATGGTTGCTATTCTCTTTCTTCCTTGTTCATTTTTTTTTTTTAACCGATTGTTGGTCTTTTAATTCTTAATTTCTAAGAGCTCTTTAAATATTAGGGAGTTTAGCCCTTTGTCTATAATAGATTCTCTCCTTTCTTTTCTGTCAGTCTTGCTAAGTCCCCCCTCCCCCCCACACACATACCCCAGGTTTTGTCCATTTTACCTAAATTTTCTAATTGATGGGCATATTTCCAAAAAAGTCCTCTTATTACCTTTTAGATAGCTCTAGAATTTGTGATGATGTCCACCTTTTTATTCTTGATATAGGTTATATGTTCTTACTATTTAATTTTTTTATTTTAACTTCACTATTTTCTTCCATCTACTTCTTTGAGTTTAATTTGCTGTTTCTTGCTGATTTGCATGAGGTGAACTATCATATTTTTAGTATCATTCAGTTAAAAATTTTAAATTTTCATTTGATTTTTTCATGGACCTATGGGTTACTTAAAAGTGTGTTGCTTAATTTCCAAACATAAATTACTTTTATACTGATAATCAGAGAACATATTCTGTATAATTTGAATCCACAGTCAACTTTGATAAATATATCATGCGTACTTTAAATGAATATGCATTCTAATATTGTTTGGTGCAGTGTCCTACACATATTAGGGCAAATTTACTAATAGTGTTTATACTTTTTGTGTCTTTGCCTATAACTTCTCAGAATGTTTTATCAGTTACTGAGAGAGGTATGTTAAAATTTTCCACCATTCTTGTAGATATGTCTGTTTCTTTCAGTTCTGTCAGTTTTAGCCCTCCATATTTTGAGGCTATGTAAATAGTAGACAATTTAGCATTTTTCTATCTGGCCCTTTTATGAACATGAAATGTCCCTCTTTATCTATCATAAAGCTCTTTTGCCTTAAAGTCTAACTTGTAACTCCAACAGCTTCCTTTTGTTGATATTTACATGACATATCTTTTTTCCATTCTTTTAAACTTTTCTGTATTTTCATATTTATGGCATGATTCATATAAGTGGTATATTTGTAAGTTTTGGTTTTGTATTGTTCAGTATCATAAACTTTTAAGTAAAGCACTTAGTCTGTTTACATTTCCTGTATTATTTTTATGTTTGGATCTATCATCTTACTATTTGTTTTCTATTTTTCACACCCATCCAACATTAGTTTCTCCCCCTTCCTTTTTTTTAACTTTTTAAAAAATATATTGGTTTTCAATATGTCACTGGACTTATTATAGCTTATTAGCTATATATTTTTTTACTATTCCTTAATGATCTACCAATAGATTATATGCCTCTTGACTTATTAAATCTGATATAAATTAGTACCTTCACCAGTTCCAGTTCTTAAATAATGTCAATACCTCAGAACATTTGACTCTATTTACTTGCGTCTCATCATCACAGCAATTTGAATACACACACACACACACACACACACATTCACCCCACAAATCATAACTTATTTACCTTTTTAGTAATTTTTGTTTCTTCCTTAAACTTTATGCTTCATCCGGGATCATTTTCCTTCTGCCTGAGGAACTACATTTATTATTTCATTTATCAAGAAAATACTATTGATAAATTCTCTCCACTTTTATTCTTCTGAAAATTGTCATATTTTCTTCCTCTGTGAAGGATGTTATTGTTGAGTATTAAAGGAATTCTGGGCACAATTCTAATTTATGGGAAGGCATTTTCTCACAGCACCAATAAACAATTGTTGGACACCAGCTAGGCGTTCTATAATTCAGTTCTGACACTATCTACCCAGAGATAGCGGCACATCCCACAGGTTAAGGGTTTAGACCTATGAGACTTTTTCCCCACTCTGCTTCAGATGCTGGTGGCAAAGCCAGGTCATCATCTGGGTTTCTGACAGATCAGCTATAGATCAGAGATTCCAATGACTCCCCTCCTTAGGTTTGATTAATTTGTTAGGACAGCTCACAGAACTCAGAGAAATGTTTTACTTACTAGATAATTGGTTTATTATGAAAGGATAAACTCAGGAACAGCCAGATGGAAGAGATGCACAGAGCAAGCAAGGTATGTGGGAAGGGGTGCAGAGCTTCCATGCTTTTTGAGATTGTCACTCTCCCAGCATCTCTGTGTGTTTACCAACCCAAAAAGCTCTCTAAAGCCTGTCCCTTGGGTTTTTATGGAGGTTTCATTATATAGGTATGATTAAATCATCGGCTATTGGTGACTGATTCAACCTCCAGCCCTTCTCTACTCTTTGAAAATTAGGAGGTGGGACTGAAAGTGCCAACCCTCTGATCACATGGCTGGTCCCCTGGCACCCAGCCCCTAAACCTCCATGTGGTCCAAAAGTCACCTCATTAACATAAACCCAGTTGTGGTAGGGAGGCCTGTTATGGATAACAAGACACCCATTTCACTTTGATGACACTGAAGAGATTTCAAGAACTGAGGACAAGAGACCAGATGTCATGACAGAATTCCTCTCATTGCTCTTATCACTGAGAAAATTCTAAGAGTTTCAGGAGCTGTAAGCCAGGAACTATAGATGAAGGCCAAATATATGAGAAATTCCAGATTGGCAGTTTACTTTTAGTATTTTACTATTTTTGCTGAGAAACCAGCAGCCAATTTTATTATTGTTCATTTGATGAAGATAATATATCCTCTTCCTTTTGTCTTTATTTTTGGCAGTTTCCCTTTGATGTCCATAAGGTGTAATTTTTAAAAAATATTTATATTGTGTTTTTAAGGCCTTCCCAGTCTATAGCTTGCTAATTTTCAATCTATTTTGGAAAATCACAAGCCATTCTCTCTTCAAATAATGCTTTTGCCATATTCTCTCTCACCTTTCTCGGAATTTCTACTACACATATGTTAAATTTTTTCACTGTGTCCCATGTAAATTGTGTCTCATGTTTAATTCTTTACTTTCTGTCCTTTTGTCTCACCAAGTTTCAGTCTGGATATTTTCTTTTGACATACCTTCTGGTACAATTCTCTCTTTATCTGTGTCTAATGTGTAAACTCACCTACTGAGTTCTTAATTTCAGTTACTGCATTTTTCAGTCCCAGAATTTTCTTTTGAGTCTTATAATTCCTAGTTCTCTGCTGAAACTCTCGATCTTTTCATTTAATGTCTTGAACATAGTAATCACAGCTATGTGATTACTAATAAAATAGGATGATTCCAATATTTGGAGCTTACTTATAACTGTTTCTATTGTCTGTTTTTTCTATTGATTTTGGCCAATTATCACTTTATTCTGTTTTTATTTTTATTTTTTATTTTTTTTATTGAATGCCAAACATTGTGCATAACATATTGCAAGTTACATGTTCTGGATGATGCTATAGTCCAACAGAGAGGGTAAGCTTCTTTTTAAATTTTTAAACACATCTCCCTCCCCTTTTTTATTGTGGCATAATTTACATGCAAGAAAATGTGGAGATCTTCAATGAATAGTTTGATAAAGTTTGACAAATACATAACCCATGCCCTTATCAAAAATATGGCACATTTTATTACTCATTATGTCTTTTTCCCAGTACATTTCCTTTCTCTACAAAATAAACTTTGAAATATGAATGTATAAACAAATTGTAGTATAGACACAAAAGGGAATAAAATGCAGCAACAAAAAAGACTATGATACATACAGACACCTGAGTGAATCACAAAACATTACGCTGAGTCAAAGAAGTTGGAAGAGTTTATGCAGTATGGGTACATCTATATGAAACTAGAAAAGTTAAATATAGTCTGTAGTAGAAAGCCTATCAGGGGTTGCTTGGGACCAGGTATGGCTGAAAGGGGGCACATGAAACTTCTGGGGGTGATGGAATGTTTTTTGTCTTGATTATGGTAGTGGTTTACACAATGTGGAAACATTTGTCAAAACTAATCAAACTGGACACTTAAAATGGTTATTCTATTGTATGTAAATTATACCTCAATAAGCGACACGGATTTAAAAAAAATATTATCTAGCTTCTCTAGTCTCAGCTGGAGGGTTCATCTGATACAAGTTAATCTACTATAGTCAGAACATAAATCTTTAATACAATCTTTCATATTGATTATATCAGACATATTGCTTAATATTCCCAGTTCTGTATTAGCTGAAGATTTTTATGCTTTAAGTTAATAAAAATTTTTAACAACATGGTGTTAACACAAAACCTTAAGTTACTCAAAGATATTCTTGTATTATACTACCAAGAACACTCTCACTATTCAACAGCTGGATATTTCTCTGAAAGTACCAGAAACTAAGTTAATTTTCTTTCTCTTTATCCACAGGACATTGTGTGCAATTTCATCAAAGCCTTTGCTGAATTCAGGATTGCATTTACAGCATTCCTTTCATCGGCAAATCTGTTTTTCTTAACTTGGAAAAAAATTGTCCATTTTGAAACTTCTGAATATTTTTTCTATTGTCTATAAAACATCATGTCCTTAGATTCCATCTGCAAGTTCTTCAAGAAGCAGGATGTGGTTGGTCTGGTCCTGGAGAGTCATTTAAAACTTTTCGATTCTTTTCATGGCTTTTCTTGGTTCTGTTATCACATCTCTACATTATTTATTTTACACTTCCCTATTTGAAGATTATTCTGCTTGCTGGGGATATAAGCCTTTTTTGTACTTTTTGATCTGTATATCACTTAAAAGGCACTTTTTGTTAACTAGTATTTTTTAAGTTCATTGGGAATTTAAACCTTCTAATATATTTATAAACTTACACTTTTGTACGATCATTTTGATTGTATGCTGCACATAGTCAACTTTAGTTCACCCTTTGGAATCTGTGTTGATCAGAGGGCTTCCTATGAAAGTCTACTAGTTTATTTAGTTTCCTTCTCTTACCGCTTTGTCTCTCATTTCTTGGGACTATTCATTTTTAAAGTTTCAAGACATAAGACATTTATCTGAGATTCGTGGGGTCGCTCCATATATGGTTGACCAAATCCAGTATTCCATTTTCCTGTTATTATAAACTTCAGGATAAAGGGATCACTGAACCCAAGTGTCCTATCATTTCCAAGACACCAATTAGCACTTCTTTATTAAAATTATCCACATAGCTGTCCCCCCTTTGAAAGCACCAGTAAGGCGGGACTCTATTTCAGGCCTCTACTTTAAGCAGACACCAAGATGGCTGAAGGCCTTAATTCAACGCACCATTTCTGTGTGTACTATATATTAGGCAGACATCACTCAAATCATCCAAACAGGTGTCATCATGTTAATTTCCTTTTAGCTTCATCATGCTTCCAATCATTAGATTAGTGTATTCCCTTACAAATGAATGTCTTATTTAGGTATCACACAATTTGCCTTTCATATTCAATCTATTTCACCTGAACTGAATGGATCTATGCCATTTTACGATTATGTAAATTGTTTTATAAGCCTCTGCAATATCTACGAGATTATTTTTAGCTTACCACAAAACATGAAGTTCACTCTATTTTTTAAATACTCAGTGTATCATAGATACCTGAAGCAAAATATTGGGCCTAAACAGGCTTTATTGTAAAGATTGCTGTGTACACTGCCACCATGTTGCTTCTGTTACCTAAGTTCTTTCTACTTTCAATTCAGTGGTTACATATTCATTCAGGCTTTCTTATCATTGCCTTGGAAATGTAATTTAAGCCATGTTGATGAGTTTAGTTTCCTGCCAATCTTCTATTTTTTATGAACATCATTGTCTCTCAGAAACTCGTCATTCTGTTCTTGCCATGCTTAATATTAACAATGAAAACAATTAACATTTATTATGCATTTACCTTACCATACTTCCAGTGATATGCTGGTAAATGTTTAGGAACTAGCACAAAATATACATTCATGTTTATTATAAATTTTACCGATAATAAAATATATAATACTCTTGCAAATTCCACATAACCAAATTATTCTCAAAGAATGTTTTAATTTATTTTTGTCAAACTCTTGCAGCTATCCTATGATTTCAATTGAATGAGTATAATCTGGCATGAAAGTTTGTTGTCATTTACATTAATGAGTAAGACAAAATGAACAATCACATATGTAAGAATTTCTCTCATTTTCAATGATGTATCTGATCTCATCACTGAGTTGGATAATAGTTTTTTAATACTGGAGGAACATTTCCTTAATTTTTTTGTTATTCACAATGTAATGGCTATAGATGCATTTTAAAATTTAATCTGTATTAATATTTTTTCCATCACTTTCTTAAGCCTAGACAAATTAATAAATTAATCCTTGATTTGATCTAAATATTGCCACCATGGCCACCTTCAGATTACCATGATGTCACTGAATGTACAATTGGGAAAAAATGAGTAAAGTACACCACAATGTAGTACTTCCATCACACAGATAAAATATAACCTTAAGAACATGGGTAATAGTAAAATGTGACAAAAATAAAGAACTAGTAAGTTTTGACTGTCATTGTTTTTAAATGATGCCCACATCTTAACAGAAAAAAAAAAATGGCATGAAAATTACAGGGTCCCTCTCTATCTCTTTTCCTTACAATGCTATTTGTTGAAGAATTCAGGCCCTTAAAACTATTGTTTCTCACAGTCTGGATTTTCTTGATTTCATATTCCTGATAGTTCTGTGTCCTGTATTTCCTGCAAATTGGAAGCTGAATTCAGAGCCTAATTCTGATTCAAGGCTTAATGCTTTTGACAAAGACTACAAGAGGTCTAGTGTTCTTTCATCAGGAGGTATGCAGTGTCTAGTTATTTTTTATGATGCTTGTAGCCATTGATGCTTAACACTTCTAACTCAATGTAGGTGTAAAATGGGTGGAATATCATTTACTTTTCAATTATTAGCTGGAATACTTCTATATAGAAGAGATGCTGCCATTTGGTCACCCAGTGGTCAAGTGTATACAGAAAAGACAGGATAAATGCTTCTTTCCCTTTACCAGTTTTCAAAATGGTAATTAAGCATCATTATGAATTCATGGGTTAAAAATATTAATGGGTCTCAATTCACTGCATCATTCTCATTACTGAAGTTCACACTATCCTATCTTTGGCCAATGGAATATTCAAGTTGCCTTCAGATTCTTTTGACAAGATCCTAGTAATATTTGACAGCTTCCTTGCTATTTGTTATAAGAAGATCTTCCAGGGTCATCTTGTACATTTCCTGTTCCAAACCTAGAATTAGTCACATCTCTAAAAATCTGTTTTAATATGAAATTATATTTCAAGGTCAAAAGTTAGGTGCCGGAGATGCTCCCTGGGTTGGCCACTTTTCTAAGTCTTTTCAGTGGACTGTTAATAGCATACACAAATGTACATTTAGATACATAAACTATCTCATTACTTCATACTGATACTTCCAATTCAAATTAAGACTAGAGATTTTATTTATTACAGCTGTGACTTCTTTCTTTCATTATGAGAATCCTGATTCTCAAAGGCTCAGGTGATAGAAGTATTCATTTAATTTCCTATTACATGCACAACAATCAGAATACCACCAATGATTGTTGAAAACATTAAATTTTTTGCATGTTCTCCCAATTCTCCCATCATAAAATTTGTACTAAATCTTTACTTGTAAAGATATGTGTGGTTATTAAAGACTATATATTCTCCCTGTTGGCTCTCATTTGGTCTTACTTCTATAAGCAATTAAATATTTAATGCTCAACCACCAGTCTTTATGCTGATGCCTCTCAGACACTTTGGGTTGCCTGAAACTAATTCTGTAATAGATTCTTAAAGATGGGATCATGGGAAGTATTTTTTGAATTTGTAAATGCTGATAACAATTTGTACCCTTTATACTTGAAAGTCAGTTTTGCTGCACGTAAAATTCTTGACTTTTCTTATCTTAAATGTATTCATTTTCATCTGGTATAAAGTGTTGCTGTTGCAATTCTGACAATCAATACTTTCCCTTACAAATTGCATGCCCTTTTTAAACAGATGCCCAAAGGATTTGCTTTTTCTCTTTACAGTTTAGTAATTTCACTGGAATATGTCTTGGTAATGGTCATTTTAGGTCAATGTTAGTTATTTGGTATGCTCTTTCAGTGCAAAATTTCAATTTTTCTAATTTCAGGAAAATATTCTTGAAATATTTTTAATGTTTTTTGCTTGCCTTGGTTTAAAAGATCTTTCATTTTCGATTGAAAATTTTTCCTTTTAAACACTATTTTAGGGCATTATTTGCTATGTTTCTATTTACGATTCTGAATATTTTCCAATTCTTTCTTGAGTTTTACCATCCTATTTCCTATAATTCATGTCTTTTTTCATGTTTTATATCATTTCTTACAGACCTTGAGCTCATTTTGGAATAACAGGTTATAGTTTTCTTTTTTGGCATATGTTTCTGGCATGTTTCCAGTTTCCATAGGAGTATTAATCTGCTTATTCTTTCTTATAATTTTATATGGAATTTGGCCTTAATACTATTATTTTGCTCATTTTTATGTAAAATTAACTTCCTGAACTTTTGGAATAAGACAAGATTCGGGAAAGCTTCATTAATTTCACAGATTTGTTGTGTATTTGCATTGTTAAAAAAATATGGCAGCTTGATTTCTGAGATTTCCTGGCTCTAACTTCTCTTCCCCACTTTGATCTAGACAATCTCTTTTGTCTACTGTCCCTATCCTGTCCAATTCTGATTCTACTCACAGCAACTTTTCTTCAGTGTGAGGACTTCTCCTGGAAGGGAGCTCTGGCAAGTTGGTTTTGAGAATTCCTAGGTGCTGGTGTTTCAACCCCTTCAGTCCTAATGGTTATTATTGTGGTTCTCCTGTTCTCAGGTCTGTCAGATGCTACCCTATTGCTTCTTTTGTGTTCCTCTCATAGATACCGTCATTGCAGCTCTTGGAGCCTTTGGTGCTTTGTTCCCACCTGCTCATATTTTGAGGGTGTGAGGCTACCTGTTACCTAGTTTTGCTGTCAATGTCCTTATGTTGTTTTTTGATGTGAAAATTGAAAAACTACGCTGTTGCCACCATCTTCCCAGAATCTTCAATGTATTTAATTTTAATACAGGAAGTATGATGTGGATTACTTGTGTGACCATTACTAATGCTGCTAAATCCATTCTTCTCCTGACATTTTAACTGAGAATGTCCCACTTCACATTTTATTGTTTCATTCCAGGATGACCCACCCATTGCTTAAAACCAGGCTTCATCAAATTGAAACTATGCCTCATCAAAACCATAAACATTTCTTGTATTTGACAACCCTGCTTTACTTCAACTTAACAAGTACTCAAGAACCATGTCATTCTCAACACATGCTGCCCAATTATGTAGCAATAAATCTTAGCTCGATCTCAGTGACTGGCATGACCACAACACTAATGGCTGACTTGAAAGGCACACCAATAAAACTACTAAGGTTGACCATTTTGAGTTCAGCTAGTCAATATGGGTATAGGTCAGAATTAAATATATACCATTTGTCATATTACCAATCTCAAGACTGTAAACATAAGAGCTGTTTTGCTTACCAATGTATCCCCAGAAGTTAACAGTATAGTATGCTTAAAACCTCAAATTCACTTAATTTGTTAAATAAATGGGATCCTGGTAGATTGCTTATATTAAACTCTCTTTCCAACCTCTTATTTAGTGGGAATTGTTTCAGTATTATCCATTATTTAAAATAGCAATGTCATATTGTCTGATGCTGGCTTTGTGGAAGCCAGTAACATCAACTGAATATGCTACTGGCAGTTAGCAGAGTGGTAAGAGGCGTAAGAAAGTTGCCATTGTTAATGGCAATGCTCACGCAATCAATTAGGCTAATATTTGGTCAAGAGAAAGGGACATAATCAGAGAGGGCAATCTTAAGATGTAGCCAGGTGTCAGAAACATCAGACCTGGTTCCCTACATAAAGGGTTGAGGTCAGGGAACCTCATAGTCAGAATATGGTACCCAAAGATGTTGGGATTCTCCTTTATAAAAGATTTAGTTTAATTTTCAATAGAGCTGTGTTGGCCTCCTAGAGGCCTTTGATTCCTCTTTAAATCCACCTTCTCCAGAAAACATGGCCGCTTTGGACACAAGGGCCTCAGTAAGTCCCAACAGTCTCCGTGAGTAGCCACTGTCTATGGCAAATACCAACAGCTGAGACGGGGAAGGGTGGGAAGATAAAGGGAAGGCAGGAGAAGAAATGACACAGAAAGAAGCATTTCATGTTTCAATGTTCTTCTTAAAGAGAAGATGGGAGGAGGGTCTTATTAGTTTCAATAAATGGTAAAGCTTCTTCACCCTACAACTTGCTTAAGTCCGAACTGAAGCATTTTGTCAATGGGTTGGGTTAATTAGAATAACTAACAAACTATTATATTCTCTACCCAGAAATCTTAAGATATTAATAGAAAGCAATTGCTATCAGCAGCATCTTCTTTAACCAGAACATATGTGTCAACTATGCATCGAAGTACCAACTGTGAAAGAATTTGGCCTGGGACCCTTAACACAAACAATTCTGATGAAATGCTAATTATCGTCTAGTCTATGGATCTATATACTGTGTCCCTACCCACACTTTAGCAAGCAGCTGGTGAAATCATGTGCAGACCTGCTGACATGCTTTGAAAACTACCACCAGCTTTTCTGTATCTTTGGCTAGATTTCAGTTCCCATTTAAAGAATAATTTTGTATGTAGGTTCTTCAAGATCTCCACTACTTCACATAGGGCATTATTAAAATCAAGAGTAAATACAACATTGAGCAGCTTGGATCCCAAGGGAAAGCTCTAATAAGAAATGTTTCTTTGTTTAGTTTCTAAAATTAAAGATTTCAGAAAACCTTTCCCACCAGACTGAAAATTTATAAAATCTTGATGTAAAAATACTGTGACATAAACCTCAGAAGTGTTATAGTACATTCCTAAATTTCTCAGAGAACAATGTCCACCAAGGCATTTTTAAGCCAGTTTCAAAGTCATTTCACCAAACTGCAAGCATGTCAATGGAGTGGTACTGAAAGTCAATCACATTTACCACCCTTCTAACCCCTACAATGGGACAAACATTCAAAGTTTGACAGACCTGTTACAAAAACGTACCTCTCACTTTGCTTTTAAACTCTTCTAGTGTCATGAGCTTGAGATAAGCATGAGAGAGAATTAGCAAATATTATTTAAGGCTTTTGTAGGTCATGTTTTTGTTTAAAGAATTTTGCATTTTGTAATTGTTTATTCCTCACAACCAACCTCCTAGAACACTACTGTCCAGCAGAATTTTCTGTGAGGATGGAAATGTTCTATATCTGCACTATGCAATATGCTGACCAATAACTCCATGCCACTATTCAACGTATGAAACATGACTATTGTGACTAACAATTCTTAAGTTTTATTTAATCTTAATGAAACTTAAATTGCCACAAGGTTGCTGGCTAGAGTAATGACAGCACAGTTCTAGAACACAAGTGAAAGCAGATATCTATACTAGAGATTAACGTACACAATGGCCTGCTCAGGAATGTTAGTGGGTAGAAATAGAACCACTGAACTCTGATTATTTGCCAAGGGAGGGAGAGGAATGTTGGCTTACTATCTATGCAACTACAACTAGGAAAGACCATCAGAAAGCAATACCTATGCCCTGTCAACCTCTGTATTCACAATAGACGTACATGATACATGAAAGAAAATGTTTCAATATGCCACATAAAAATTAACTTAGCTTGAAAACAGATGCCCACAATGTTTTTCCTTAAATGATATTATTTGGACATGCCAGAATATGCTTTAAATTGATCACAAACTTTAATTAGAAATAACTAATCAAGATATTTCTTCCTTCAGCTTATCAATCTGTGCCACTAATTGGCCACATGGTCTTAGGCACTCACAATCATTCTGGGCCTCCATAAAGCAGGACTGAGAATGTGAGGGTCCCGAATGGTCCTGTCTTGTTTATCTATCAATGACACTAATTTTACTTGAGTGTCTAAGATTCCCATTTCCCTTGCCTAAATATAAACAACTTCTCAAAATGTGCAAGAGAAAGGAGGCCTTGCATGCTATGCCGAATCTCCACTGGGTACTCGCCATCATGACGTCACAGTAGTTTTGCTATCTCCCTCTGCAAAGGCCCTGCTGATAAGAGCTGCTACAGCATCATTTGTCATTCTGATGTCACTATAGATTTCATCAACATTACGAGGTTCATCACAACATAAGTTTCAATGCTACTTGCAGTGTGAGCCACAACTATTAGAACTATGTGAGAGATTTGGATACCAGCATTAATAATTAAAAATCTTAACCAAAAACTCCCTTTCTGAAAACACCAGGAGAGGGAGTAAAATAAAGAGAGGGGAGGGGTGATGAAAAAAAGTGAGGAACCAGACTTTCTTAAATCCACATCATTGTGGTTAAACGGTTACCTTGTTCTACAAGTGCTATTTATGAGAGCACCATGAAAGTGCTTTTCTCTTTTTTTTTTTTTTTTCCTGTGGGAGAAGGGAAGCAATGAAGGAAATGAAAGAGTTCATTTAAGTGCCATATTCACATAAGGCTAATTTGTAAAAGCTCAATCCAGCTGAATATATTTACAGCCACCATTGGTCCACAAAACTTCAGTTGAGAAGACTAATTGAGATTCTCCAGGAGAACTGCCTGTCTTTAGTCGTTACAGAATGTCTCATTAGGCATTCTGTACCTCCTCCTTTTCTAGAATACGAAGTCTGACTCTGCTTGGCCTGGGTTTACAGCTTGTGAATTTCCAATAGATTCTAATACAGCATTATTGTAAGACTTGATTTTGTTTTGTAGCATGCTTTGCCTTTTTTGTTTCTTTCAAACTAAAGTTGCATTTAACAGGACTGTATTAGTTATATTAGAATGCTGTTTTTTAAAAAACTAAAACTAAAACTTTGTCCACCTCCAGGATTCTACATATACAGGCTAAGGTCCCTATTTAGCATCTTCTCTGGCCTTGGACTAGAGAAGTGCTCTCTATAAAAGAGGATCATTAGAGCTGATGGCTAGAGTTCAGAAACTAGTAAACTCCACAAAATCTTAATTTCTGCCCACTTTCAATTCTCTATTTAGATGCAATATTTAAGCATCTGACTTTTATTAGACCAGTGAGAGTGTGATGCCTATTTGACTATTTTTATTTTCTTTTTCACTAAAATGACATGTGGTAGGCTCCTCTGTGTTTTTTAAATGCCTAAAGATGTTGGAGAAATTAGTGTCATGGGAAACTACATGTTTACTTTATTTAATTAGAAGCCTCTCCCATGAGCTGGGAAAAATTTCTTGGCACAATTACGGAATAACATTTTTCCTTCTCACTGCTATCTAATGTCTAATATTACAGGCTTACAAAAAAACAAGGGATGAAACTAAAATAGCATAAAAGCCTCCAGGTCTCTGTCCTTACTATCATTGATGAATTTTCATTTGTTTGTAAGCAATAGCGCACATACACCCATTTACATACATATATATGTGTGTCTGTGTATATAACACATCTGCATAAGCCTAAAGTGTGGCTGAATTATTTCATTCGTGCTTTTCTTATGGAAAAAATATCCATAGATATGCATCTATCTCAAAGGTAACATTTTTTCAGAGATATTTCAAAATTAAGCTTTTTCCAGAGTAAAGGGTAAAATTTCTTACTGCTATAAAATTTAAAATAAGTATTTTCCTTCTAATGGAATGTAATAACATATTTGAATATATTTTTTCTTTCAATGTCCAACTACTTTTTTTAATGACTTGTTGAAGTAAATTTAGTAAATGAAATTCCACTGACAATTTATTTCAGCCTTTAATATATTTTCTACTAAAACTCAAGCTGTTGAGACAGGAAAGTATTACTGGTTCTGTTATTACAAAAAACAAGTGAGACATTTTAATTCACAAAGAATGAAAACACAAGACACTGATCTCACTTTACATACAATATTACAATAAATCGATTAGCTGTAGGCTAATAAAACATTTAAAACTTCACATACACACATATGTACTTTGAAACAAGAAACACAGGACAATTTTAACCTCTGATATGTCCACAACTACTGAGAGAAAGAACATCAGTGATTTGAGTCTGTTTTCCTGGCACATGATCACAATGTAGGCCAGTCCTAAAGCATACTATATTGCTAAGGATATCTTTAGGCAAATATAAACATTCTCATTTGGGGGCTTTTTCTCCTTGCCAAAATCAATCTGCTTTCCCACAGCTATCGAGTAGCTTGGTTTGTCATCAATTTAACAAGATCACAAGAACAAACAATAGTTTTACCAAAACTCAGCTGCGAGGTTTTTAGACAGATCACACAAAAAAACACTTGTCCCCAAGGAAGGCAACTGTAAATCATAAACGCAATTCTATGAAAAGGAGTCTTGGTTACAGATCATTCGCTTTTGAATGTTGATGAAGAACTAAAAGGGTGGGTGAGGAGGTATTGAAATGGTGGGGAATAGAAATCGTGTGAAATGAGAAAAATATATGTGCCACAGAAAACATTAGATTCAGTCGATTTTTTAAAAAAATGAGGTATAAGACTATGCCAGTAAATGCAAAAACAAAAAATATTAAAAACCAAAATGCACATTTCCAATGGAAAATCTCTAAACCGCTTATAGTTTTCTTTATTCAGATTAGACAATTTCATATACAGCAGTTAATCTAGAAAAATACATTTAAAAAAATCTTCCAACAGACCATGCTCTCTGTAACAAAACCTTCCAAACCCTTTTTTATTATACAAATCAATCTACATTAGTAATGTAAAAAGAAATTCTCAAATTTAGCAATGTCATTTTCCATCTGACATCCATCTAATTTACATAAGGGTTTCCACTATTCATATTGCAGTTAGAATTCTGTAATAAATTTTTTCTAATGTATTCTGTACATATTAAATAATCTAAAAGGCTCCTCTTGTAGTGCATTTACCATTTAGCAAGTCTATTCGGTATTTTTCCAGTACCATTTGCATTACAGTGGTTTGCCTGTAAATGTAATTAAAATCTAAAAGTGCACACAGTTAACTTTCTCAAATAACGACCTATTTCGGGAGGAAACCTAATATTCACGGAAAAGATTACCGATATCATGATTAGAAATGTAGGGTTAGAATGTACTCTGAGGCTATACAACACAATTATATACAAAGCTAAAGGACATTAAGTCTTCGGCCTATATTTACATAAAATAACGTCTGTTTCCACAGGGTCATACCAAGAACTCAGTATGGCACTAGATATAATTAGGATTGTTAGCTAAATCAGTGTAGCACAGACAGCCCCAAAATACCCTGAACTGACCTATGCTAAATTAAACTCCAGTACATCACAGTGTTTTAAGTAATATTAGTGTGCTGCCCAAAAAAGCAACTGAAATATCCAATAAGGATGCTGTGCAACACGGTAAAAGACAGCAAGCCTCCATCAAGGAATTATATGTGAGTTATAAGGAACTTTAGCATTTAGACTGCACTGCATGCAAAAACTCTGAAAAAGAAATAACAGGTTTCAAAATGGATATACTTCATTTTGTTTAAAATGCCCAAGAACATTTCAAAATAACTAATGGTAAGTAATGTTCTATCAAGTGATGAATCTAACAAATCATGAGAACAAATTCTACATTATCCAGTTTGAGAAAAATGAAGTTTTCTTACCAAATTATCCAGTGTATATGACTGGTTAGAATTGCAAGTTTTGATTTTTACTGAAATTCAGAGTATGAAATGCAAACATTCGGGATAAAATTAATTCAAAATCACACAGTTATATCAACTTGCAACAAAGCAGCAAATATGAGGGCCTAACACACATCTTGACTCTCCCATTTCCAACTGACCCCTCAAAAAAGTGCAAAATCAGAGTCACTGATTGGTCCAAAAATAAAGTACATCATGTATAAAGATCTGAAATCTGATGGAATCCGGCTTCTATTCCATGGTCTTCAGAAAGAAGTCTATCAGCGTCCGAAGATAGAATTTATTTCCAGAAGAATTAATTCTACAATCTGGTTTTGGTAGACAGTATGAACTGCGATATTACCAGTTTCTTTCTCTGGCTTTAACAGAGTGGGACCAAAAACAATTGCTATACTCTGATAGGTCATTCGGTTTTTTTCTCCATTTTCTATAACTCTAAGGGGAAAGAACACATTGTTAAAAGAAGAAGTAAAAAATAGGGAAAATTCTTCAAATCGTATTACAAACATAAACAGTTTGCATTTAAAAATGAGAAATAATGCTCATTTTCCTAAGGTACATATGAACTATTTAGCCAAGTAGAATTCAGTTCAAACTCCATATGACACTTTGTTCTGGATAAACACAGCTGGAAGGTATAATCACACATACTCTAATAAACTTAAATGTGTGATATTTTAGCTTAGCTTCTAAAATAAGACATAGATTTAAATATGAGGTACAATTCAGGTAACAATGATTACTCCACTAGATTGACAAGGAAAAAAAAAATTCATTAGAGTGCAGAGACTGAACTTTCAGTTTTACTCACTCTTTTTTTTTTTTTAATTTCTTTCATTAGGATCATTTTAGTATTATAGTGATCCTTCTTTCAGGTGGGAAAAAATCAGTTATTAAGGAGGTTATGTAGTAACCTAGAGCAATGATGGCTTTATTTGAAGGTGATTTAGTAGTCCTCATTTAATAATCAATCTCATGTTCAGATTAATTAAATTTAGCAACAATTTTTGAATATCTACTACATGCTTCCTAGGCATTATATAATTGCTTAACATATAATATTTAATGTATTCTTTGAACTGAGGCTCAAAGGAACTAGCTTTTTAAAGTTACAAAGACAGTAAGTAGCATAGCTGGATCTGAATCTGGGTCTGAGAGACCTGGCCCCATGGGTACTATACGACATCTCATAACTGTGCAGTTCTTTCACTGGGTTTTGTTTTGTTTTTCCTAATTATTATTTCTCTTTTGTGGTGAGACTCTTACCTTTTGAGATGTCTAAAAAGGATCTGCATTGTATCTTGATTTGGCTTTGGCAACTGTTTGATTAGGTCCTTAACAGCAGCAACTCGCTGTCTTGGTTCTTGTTCTGGAAAAAAAAAAAAAAAAAAAGACAATAAATAGAGATTTGCATGAACTGAAAGCAGCGACATATTTTGGAACCCGGTATTTGGTAATATACACTGACATCTGGTGGTCACATTTATAATTTCTGGAGTAAAACAATCCTTTGGGAAAAAAACTTTAAAAAGATAAAACAGAATGCAGTGACTTAATTTGTACAGAGGATTTTCAACATCTAGAAAAAAACAAAGGAGAATTACATACTTACTGATTGCATTCACAAAATCATTAAAATGATTAAATGTAAAAAGAGGTTCTGGTAATTCTCGAAAGAACATTTTGAGTGCTCCAGTGATGACATGAATATCTTCCCATTTACTATCATTCAAGTCCAGTTTCTCATCTGAAAAACGCCAGGAAGAGGAAATTTTTAAAAATTACTTTAAACAAATTTTAACAGTTATGAGTGATTATTTGGACATAACAATAGGAAATATCATCTTACCATGATTGACTGCAAATCTGAGTTTCTGGATCACTGCAAGGTTGCCACTTACTCTGTATATCCCATCAACATCTAAACCTAGGAGACAAATAATATTATATGTTTAAAGTATTTGTTTGCCTCTTCTAAAGATGCTCATGTTTCAGAATTCTTATTCATTAACTGACTAAATCAAATGGACAAATACCCTTTTCTTCTAAATTGCTTTTTATACATGCTTGGCAGAGAGATACAGGGAGAGGTTCACTCTGAATCCAGTTTAATAAACAGCAACAATTCTACTTTGGTTATCATGTAGACTGTGAATCATCTCAAGGAAATCATCTCATTAAACTTGAAATACTAACAATTTAAGATGAAATTCTGCAAACGCCTGGGGAAAGCTCAAAAAGAAGCCAGTAGATAAAATCAGCCCACCCATTTTTATATGCCATTTTATAAAGTAAATGCATATATTAAAGCACTCCCTTAAAAATGTTTGTCATAAGGAAGGACCCAGTAACCTCATTTCTGGGTATTTATCTGAAGAAACCCAAAACACTACTTCAAAGGGACACGTTCATTGCAGCATTATTTACAACAGCCAAGATATGGAGGCAACTTGGGTGTCCAACAATGGATGAATGGATAAAGACGTGGTACATATATACAATGGAATGTTGCTCAGACATAAAAAAATGGAATCTTGCATTTTGCAACAACACGAGTGGACCTACTGGGTACTGTGCTGAGTGAAGTAAGTCGGATAAAGACAAATGCCAAATGATTTCACTTATACATGAAAGCTAAAGAACAAAATAAACAAATAAAACAGAAACAAACTTATAGATACAGAGAACAATCTGATGGTATCCAGATGGGAGGGAGGTTGGGGAGTAGGTAAAAAAGGGGAAAGGATTAAGAAGTACAAATTGGTAGTTACAAAATACTCACGGGGATATAAAGTATAGCATAAGGAATATAGTCAATAATATTGTAATAACTATTTATGGAGTCAGATGGGTACTAGGTATCTCAAAGTGAGCAGTTCATAAGTTATATAAATGTCTAATCACCACGCTGTATACCTGAAACTAATATTGTATGCCAACTGTAACTGAAAAATTGAAAAATTATTTTTAAAAAATAGAACAAAATTATAATAAAATGACAAAACTTTCCAAGGGGGAGGGATGCTTATCATATTAAGTGCTTGTAATAAACAATATAAGCTAGCAACTAAATAATGGTTCTACAAAAATCGATTGATAATTCCATAGTTTATCAGTTTCTTTTATATGTGGAATAGAATCATTTGAAATTCACAAAATTAAGCCTAAAAAATTCAAATATTCATTAAATGATAATGCTATGTACACTTAACAAAGCACATTATCAAATGTGCTACTCATTTAACTTCACATGGTGTCTATTCTCATATTGACAAGAAGAGATGAGAGATCTGTAACTGGCAGAGATTATAAATTATGCAAATATTTTAATGGTATGTTTTTGACTAAATACAGATCAGTTAATGTGATTAATCGAGATGTTAATTTATATAAATCTAGTACAAATATTATAAACGTTTAAATTAACCAAAATAGAAATTAGGTTATCTTATTTTATAGGAAATGACTGTAGAAGTACTTGATATTTTATAGGTGATTTAATAGTTTTAAAATGTCATCTCATTTATTATAAACAGAAACTACATCTTAGTAAGTTGATACAATTTCCTATTTTCTATACTGTCAAATCATTTCTTAATAAACTCAGTTTCATAATCACCTCCTTCGTTTCAAGCAGATGCCAACTCCAAATGGCTTCAAAGAATACCATATGCTAATCAACCATAAACACTGAACACTTAATAAATAGCTGCAAAGGTCTTCAACTTACAAACGTGTAAGTTTTTTGAAAACAAGATGCTTTTCTTAACATGATGGTAAAAAATTTTTGGTTGCATCACTCAAAATCATAAAAATCCTAGGGATGTTGATGGTGAAACAATGGGTCGGTGTACTTAACATTTTTAAAAAATCATTTTCTTACCGTATTCTTCAACATGTTCAATGCATAATTTCACAAATTTTGGCACTGTGCCATTCTCTCTCTGACACAAATTAGCAAGATTGGCTCCAAATACCTGATCTGAAAGAGATTTAGTTTTTAAAATGAACCACGCTGCTAAAATATAGTTCACAAAATGGCTAAACCATTCATAGTGCAACAGAAAACACTCAGTGCATCCAGAATCACTTACCATGAGTTAGCTTTATATGATCTGCACTCTGCCTGTCCCTCTAATTTCATTTCAAACAATTTTCCTTCTTTACTAAATTCTATGAACATCCTAACTTACTCTTGTCTGAGAACATTTTTACTTTCTATCCCATTTGCAGAGATCAATATTCCTCTCAAAATTTAGTTCCTTCTCATCACTCCTGGTCTCAGTTAAATGTCCTCTCCATAGAAAAACCTTCTGACCATCCTATCTATGGTACCCCAATTCCAATCACACTATTTTATTACTATGTTAGGTTCTCCATAGTAGTCATCACTCTTTTCAATTAATTTGTCCATGTCTCATTTTTATATAGAAGTTTTATGAGGGCAGGGAGAGACCTTGAAATTCTTGAACACCGGTAGGTATTCACAGCACCTAGGCTCAGGCCTAGCACTTAGTAAATACTCAAGTATTTTTTAAACTTATCAAAATAAGCATGTACATGCCCATCAGAGGCAAACAGCTGATTTCACAAAATATATTTCAAAGGTTGTTCTATTAATCTTTCAACCCAAAAGTTTTGAAATGCCACATTCATGCTAAATATTCAGGAAAACAAGCAAAAATATTTGAAGTGGTAAATGACACCATGAAGTTGCAACAGTTTCTATTTCTCAATGAAAAAGGCTTGTGAATAAATTAGTAGCAGTTTCTAGTCATTTATTTGTTAGGTTTTTTTTTTTAAGGTTCTAAACTCAAAATGCTAAATCCACATATATTATCTGGGAGTACTTATTTGTCTATAATTCCTAAGGTTGCTTACTTGACTCAGTTAGCTGAACTCTTCCAAGAAGTTTTAAATATCTTTTTAATGAAACCCATTTAATGAAAACCATTAGATGCTTTGCAAACAGATTTTCTCGTGATCATCTTTGTCAGAAACTTCATAATCACATAGATATATATTTTATATATATAATGAACTTTACCTATATTTTTACTTACAAACAACTACCACCATTCTGAGTCATGTATTAGAAAATTTTACCTTTGGAATTAAACATGCTTGTAAGAACTAAATGTATATACAAACTGGGAATACCAGGTGCTGTAGGCTTAAAAAAAACAAAAAACAAAAAAAACCCCCAAAAAATGGTATATACAAGTATATGTGATTTTAAAGAATCCTTTCTTATTAAAAAAGATTCTGTTAGTGCATTATGGTGCTTTTATTGAACAAATGTATACACCTTATACTAATTTTCAAATTACTTTAAATGAGAACAGAAGTCAAACAATCAAGGATAAAATTGCTTGTTAAATATTTTTCTTTGTTCTGTTAGTGACTGTTTATTAAAGTTTTTTTCTGATCTGTGCATCTGAAAACTAAAAATCTTTATTGTCATGTTTTCTAAAGATCTGCCACCCATCACATCACATTCATGTAGTTTCTCCGATACAGGGTTTCTAAAAACTTAGTTTGATATTTATGTCTGTTTTAATGCCTTAGAATAAACTCTTCATGTGCATTTTTTAAAAAATCTATTTTAATTACTGAATTGTAGTTTAATCACTGAACCTGATAACTTTATGAATAATAAATGAGAACATTTTCACTGTTTGAAAATTTTTCAGTTTTTAATTTAAGATGTCCTGCTTCTCTCAAAGCTCGTTATTATATACATCACGCCCGCCTACCTTTAATGTAACCTTTTTCACGAACAGCTTGCAAAGTGGGGCGCCGTGTAAGAAACTTCTTCAAGTTTTTCTTGGTTTTTTTCTGTTCTGAAGAATCTATGCTAGATACTTTCATGGCTTAAAACAAACAGATAATGAGCATTTCATAACATAAAAACCTTTGAAAAAAGTTTTTCCACTTAGCACTCAAAATATAGTAATCCCATATGTAAAAATCACGGTATAAATTCTAACTTTAATATGGTTTAAGGGTAACATGAGAAGAATCAAACTAACACAGACCCAATTTCAAACTGATAAACCAAACAAAACATTTCATTTTGTCACTAAATACTGACCACAAATTGTACCTTCTTTGATATATGCTCCAAGACATTCTTAAATTATCCTTATAGTAATTATTTCATAAGTGATAGAACTTATTTTGACATCAATTTTAGAAGGTAAAATGACCACCCAAGGAAAAAAATCATAAAACATAAACTAAAAAATTCCTATCCTTACTGAACTAGGAGTCCATGGGGGGGGTGGGGGAGGGGGAATCCATATATATTTATATATCTCCATCAGAATTATTTGTAGTTTAGGCTGTCTCATCATAATTATCTGTACTCTGAGCTAAGAATACTCTCGAATATGTTCTACATTACCATTAATCCTGATTTTTTTCGATTATAGCAACAAAAATTCAAAAAGTAAATTTCTTGAAAATAACTGTATTTGAAGAAACAATACATTAGTAAAAATTAAATAATAAAAGTTTCCAGTGTTTACATTGTTATATGGTGGCAACATTAGTAATAGGCCGAAACTTCACTAGAATACAGGAAAACAAAATAAATGATTTTCTAATCATTCAGTTAATTTGAAGCCAAAAAAATTCTCAGTTGTATGTGGATTTGTTAAAATAGATTTAACAAAATTCAGAGTCATAGCTAATGGCCTATTTAAACAATGTAATTCACAAAGGGCCTGCATTAGACAAAACTACTCTTAAATTTGCTAGCTTTAGCTCTGGTCCTATATGTATAAAGGAGATATAAATGGAGATAGGAATGCATACAGCTGTACTTGAACAGACATATCCTAGTCCAGAGACGCTGCCTGGTGTCCAGTATGGAACTATGGTACTTATCCCATGACTTCTAACTTCCTAAAGAGTAAGATTCTATCTAGATTCTTAAACAGTAATTATGTATTTTTAAATCAATTAATTTGAGCTTCCTAGAGACCTCAAGAGAAGGGCATTCTAACTTATTTTTGTCTCTTGAAGTATCAAAATATCTCAAAATTAATATGATGTCATAAGGATGCATACAATGAGGTTGAAAAATGACAATGAGTTAACAAAGACAGAGTACTGAAACAATGGGAATGCAAGATTTTATAATTTTCTGTAACATTGGAGATTTCACTCAGGTTTTACATAGTTATTTAAAAGCTAAGAGAATAAGCCCATTCAAACCACTAGCAAAACAGAGAAAGAATAACTTACAACAACTAGCAAAACAGAGAAAGAATAACTTACAACGAAGTTTTTTAGTATCCTTATGGTCCTTTTCTTTATCATGCTTTTCTATTCCTGGTGAATCTGGTATCTCCTCTTCAATTGCTTCGTCAGTTTCTACTGTCTATAATTAGAGATTTCCCAAACATATTATTTTTGATATTACTTTAGATATAAAGCATAATTCTCAGAATGATCAGTAATTGACTCTTCTAAATGATTTTAAGGAACCGATTAGTATACAGTATGTATTATTTAGATATGTGATAAATCATTGAAAATATTCTTTTTTCCCCTTAGGTGGCGTTAATTCTAAATTTACAAAAAGAAAAAATTTCTGATAATTCATAGGATAATAGGTTCACACTGATGATGAGGCAATCTTGCCTCATTCTGATTAACTGCATATGTGACAAGAACATCAGGCTGTAATCTGTGATGACAGAACAGGATGAACCTACATTCTGTGAAACAGTACAAGATAACACTAACTAGCCAATGACACATTGGTTTTTCACACCAATGATCTTTTCAAATTATACTTTATGTTTAAAGTTAATCATTACTCACAGACTCATGGATATTAGGAATTGAAAGAAATCCTAGAGCTCATCTACCTAATCATGGTCCCTTTTCCAAATCAGAAAACTGCAGTAAGTTCTCAAGCCAAAAGCGTTGCTTTGCCTTTCACATTAAGGTCTTTACTCCACTGAGAATTTATTTTTGTGTATAGTG
>NW_006437456.1:36794-100273 GCF_000325575.1 Pteropus alecto
TATATTCTCCTTGGCTATCCAGCTGACCCAGCACCATTTACTGAAAAGTTTATTCTTCTTCACTTTTCCACAGTGCTAAATCTGGCATAATGTATTCAAAGGTATGAAGATCTGTTCCACAGGTCTTTGTACCTATCCCGTTAGGGTTACCGCATTATATTAATAGAGCTTTATGAAGTCCTGACATATGATAGAGCAAGTCCTTCCACTTTCTTCAAGACTGTCTTAGATATTCTTAGCCCTTTGCATTTCTATATGAATTTTAGAATAAGCTTCTTAAGTTCCACAAGAAAACCTACCAGGATCCTGAAAGAGAGTTAAAGATCTCAAATCTATAAATTTATAAATCATTTAGGAGAAGATTCTATTTTTACATTATCGAATCTTTTAATCCATGAACATGATATACTTATTTAATTAGGTTTTCTCCCTTGTCTCTCTAAATAAAGTTTTGTAATTTTCTCTGCAAAAGTCTTACACCTCTTGCTACGTTTATTCCTCAGTATCTTTTGCCACTTTGAAAATGGTACATATTTTTAAATTTCATAGTCAATAATAAGTTCCTCTCTTTAATAATAAGCTCCATATAGAAAGGTGTAGCACCTGGCTACATGGTACTATATCTCTAGTGTATAAGCCATGCACCCCTTCTCATATGGTGAGGGGGTAAGAATATAGCCTAAGAAAGTATAGCTCCTAGTTGTTTATCACTCCTCTTGCTAAAACAGCTTCAGAATATAAATCTAAAGTTCTTTTTGGTTGTTATATATACAAGAGGAAATTTACCAGGAATATGAGGGCATGGAAACATCTACCTGACTGGGGAAGAAAGGGGAGCTAGAACACCTGAGAACACCTTGGGAGAGGTTAGAGAGGTGTCACCAGGAAAGAAAAAGTGCTAATAAAGAGACTATAGCTTCATTCATTTCACAATTTTGCCTAAGACTAGTTTCCATCAAATAGTACTATTTCTAACTCATTCGGTCATCGAATCACTACTACATACTAGGCATAGTTTTACCGTCTCTTCTTCTTGAACCAATGCCTTCTTTTTGGACCAATGCCTCATGTGAAAATTATTTAAAATAATTTAAATATTTACACAGTTAAACATTACTAAATTGACCACTGCCCTTCCTACCTGTCAAAAAATATATTTAAAAAATTTTAAATATAAATTGGAAACTAGATATGCAATAACCAATTAGAAAGTCAAAAAGAAAAACCACTCAGAAATAAAAAAACAACCAAAGTCAAAGACATACCTGATTATTGATAGTAGTACTAAGAACTTTAAACCAATCATTAATAACTGTGTCATTATCAGACTGAATTAGCAATTCTGTTCCTTGACGGGTTTTCAGCTTTAGAGAAAAGGAGGAGGAAAAAGTATGGTTAATCCTTTCAACCAAATAAATGAATATATTTAATTCATAGTCTACAAAACCACCTTCAGAAGATTAGATGCCATATATTATATTGTGTGATAAATGGTTTAAGTACTATGCAGCAATGACATAACTTTTATTTTAGTATAAAATAATACCAGCTGAATTATTTTACAAAATATTGTTTTTCTCATAATAAATTCTCAGTGAAAAATCTAATAATTGAAGGTCCCAAACTGCACACGAATGCCATAAAACTTGCTGAAATGTAGCATACATTATCATTAAAAAATATGTTCAAGCATCAAAACAGTACATTTTAAATTAGAATTGAAATATAATTCATCAGTAAGGAAATGAAATTTATGATATTTTTACAGAAATCTGAGAAAGTTTTTTCTCTCTCTGGTTAAAAAATAAATGTAGAAAAAGAATATACAAAGAGTTATTAGACTTTCATTATTTCTTATTTAACAGGCAAATATAATGGCTTAGCACAAAGAGTACAGATAATATATGTCACATTCCTTTGGGGCAGAAATATCACTAAATTTACTAAACATTATTAAAGTGTCAAATCATGAACTAACTCAACAATACTATGCATTATACTATATAGTCTAGGATACTATGCTATACATGTAAGGATACTATACACTACACTATATGAAGGCAATAACCAATTTATGTATAATCTCTGGTTTAAAGTTTCTTACACTTAACTGAGGAAGAATTTTAAAGTAGTTGAAGAAAGGATTCTTCTTATTTTTCTGGTTGATAATTGTTTAGAGGAACACATGGCAATGTAACTCAAACAACATTCGGAGACATATGCCTCAAGCATAGTTCCTGAAGTAATGTTTAAAAAAGGTATTCCTCAAAAAATAAATAATCAGTTACGTGATATTAATTTGGGAAATAGTGAATTGAATAAAGTTAAACAAGATTCTCCCCTTCAAGATTTCTCACCGCTTTGATATTCTGGAGTGTGCTGTGATTTTCTAAGAGAGAAATAAAACAGATACTTCTCAGGTGTGTTTGACCACAGAATCCTTTCATTCTGGAATGTTATTGAGACTGCAAGACTAATTCAAGAAACAGTGACTTCCTTTCTTGCATTTCTTTCTAGAGAGTGGGTCAAGCCAGTCCAACCAACACTGAAGTCAGTGCACATAGACATTCTGTAAGAGGTTCTTAAAGATATGGAAAAATAGTTTCTCTGCTTGAAAAAAACAAAACAAAACAAAATATGTTAATCATCTAGAGGGGGGAATAATTTATAGATGATGATAACCCAAGGTACACTAAAATAAATGCTATTTTAAAAGCCATGGACGTGGTTTCATAGTGTAGCGGTTAGCACATCTGCTTTACATGCAGAAGGTCCTAGGTTTGCGCCCCAGTGTAGCCACGGTCCATGGTCTACATGCATGCCACTCTGAACAAGCCCGATGTCTGATCTCAGAAACTAAGCAGAGTCGGGCCTGGTTAGTGGAGACCACCTAGGAAGACCAAGTGCTGTAGGCATAAATAAAAATAATTAAAAAAAATTTTTTTTTAAATAATAAAAGCCAAAGAAGAAGCATCAGTGTTGTGATAATATTTCTCATGGGTTTTGAAAGATAGGTAACATCTGAAAAGCAGAGACTGGCATGGGTCAGTACCCAAGGCAGAATAATAAAGAATGAAAATCATAGAGGGAGGAAAACAACAACTAATCCAATCTGCCTAGACAACAAGATAGGAGATAGGAAAGGACTGAAACAGGCTATAAAGGAAGGTTAGGATCTGGAAGATTGTTTACAATGATAGCCTCAAAAATTCCTTCTATCTCTGTATACACACTCCTCTCCAATGCGACTTTGCTGCTCCTCAATCAACAGGTAGAATCTAGTTCCCCACAACCTTCGATACTTGGCTGGCCTTCTGACTTGCTTTCACCAGCACAATACTGATGTGTGACTTCTAAATCTAGGCCTCAAGAAGTCTTACAGCTTCCACTCTCATCCTCTTGGAACCCTGACACCATCATGTTAAGAAGCCTGGGGCAACCTCCTTGAAAATGAGAGATCTTGTGCAGAAAGAGGCCTAGCAAACAGCTGGCACCAATACCAGACATATGAATTAGACCATCCAGCCCCAGTCAAGCCACTAGATCAGTGGTCCCCAACCTTTTTGGCACCAGGGACTGGTGCTCCTATGTGAATCTAATGCCTGATGATCTGAGGTGAAGCTGAAGTAGTGATGCTAGCTCTGGGGAGTGGCTGCAAATACAGACAAAGCTTTGCTCGCTGGCCCACAGCTCATCTCCCACTGTGCAGCCCGGTTCCTAACAGACCACAGACCGGTACCAGTCCGCAGCCTGGGCGTTGGAGACTCCTGCACTAGATGACTGAAGCCTCAAGAATGGTCCCAAGTGAGACCAGAAGAATCACTCAGCTTAGTAAAGGTCAAATTGAGCAAACAAAATGATTCCTTTCTTAAGTTGCTAAATTTTGGGACGGTGTGATATGCAGCAATAAATTACTGATACAAAAGCCCACATGACTATGGAGGGTTTTTAATGACAAAACGAAAGTACTTTTTAACATTAGATTTTGTAGGTAAAGGAAACCACATCCTTTTTGTTGCTGGGGAAAGACAAGATTTGTGGAACAAAGGCTCATATATACAGTCAGAGATCCAATAATTTATACAAATAAAGCCCAGATCTTTATACCAGCTTTTTTCTTAAATTATGATACAAACTGACTTAATGACCAACTTTGCCTTAGTCACACTGAAAGACTATTTCTCAAAATAACTAAAAAAAGAAGATCCAATTACTACAGTTAAGAATATGATTTAAACTTAGAAAAAATTTTATTACCTCAAACACATTCTTTTTGCTGGATTTATCCTTTGGAGCCATCTCAATTGTCGCCCCCTTAAGGTCCACTGTGAACTCTGGTTTGGACTGATTGCTCCCAAACTTCATTTCAAAAAAAAGGAAAAACCTTTATGTGATATTCATGTCCATGTGTGCATTCAGAAAGAATTAAGACCAACTTTATACTATTAACAATAAATCAAACAGATGATTATCTCAAATTCTTCTTCTCTTTCCATATTATAACAAGTCCTACTTTAAAACCGAAAAATGTCTTTAAAACATGTATAGTTCATAAATAAGGAAATAAAATGGTTCAACTTCTATCATGAGAAAAATGCAAAATAAAGCCACACTAAAATCTTTTTTCACCCAATATTGTAGCAAAAAACAAAGAAAAGAAAATCGAAAAGTTTGATAAAAAAATGTTGGCAAGGCTATAGAAATAGGCCCTCATATGCAAGTGGGGTATAAACTGTAACTACTCCTAGAGAGGGAAAATTGGTAACTCTACATTTGCAAGTATACAAACACATGTATTCTTTAGCTTAGCAATTCTATTTCTTGGCATTTATCCTAGACTAATATGACTACATAAAATGATGTGTTCAAAAAAAACAGGCAATATTCTTATATATGTATAAATAGTATCTGTCAGATATCAAGTGCTTTTCCACCTAATAAACATTCCCTAAACCTGATTTTTTGATTTCAAGAATGATTTCCTTATTGACTATTTATGTTGTTAACAACTACCAATAACCTGTAAAACCAGAAAAGTATAAGCCTCATATTCTTTTATTGAGACTTTGTTAGAAATTATAACTAGAACCAGATGCTAGAAAGCCATAGCAATTTAATAAAGAATTGTGAAGAGAATAGGAAGACAGTTAACATGGATGGTTTGAGAAGAGAAAGCACTTAACTAGCTATTATTTTTGTTAACCAGATAAGGAAAAGATTAGCAAAAAGCAAAAAAATTATGTTAAATGTAGATATGTAGATTTACACTATATCTTGCTATCATTAACTTAAATTTCTGTTTAGTCTGTTAACTAAGAATAGAAAATAGCATTCCTATGTTACTAACAGATTTAGAGGTTTTAAAATCTTTAAGGGCTGATGAATTATAATCTTAAAAGTCATTAAGATTTGTTATAGGAAATTTCATCTGCTAAAATATTTTCAAGTAAATTGGGATTGTCACTGGAAATGGATCTTATCACCAACTTTATGATAACTTATTCATAATGTCAGTGACTCTACTAGTAGCTTCACATTTAATAAATGGTCCAACTTCACCTTTTTTCCATTTCCTTCATCTCTGCAGCTAGCAATGTGGACTTAAATAACGTACTTGTTATAACAAAACAAAATTTAAGATATCATATGGACTTTTTATTAGTAGAAACAAAATTTTAAAAATCACAATAAAAATTTTAACTATTCTACAAATTCTTGGCCTTCTTAAGTACTTTTTGTCATTGAAAATACATTTAATTAACCATCAAGCTAGGACGGGCATAGATAAACTTTCTGAGCAAAAATGATGTATCTCAAGTTTTAAAATGTGTGCATTATAAAACAAATGCACACATTTAACAAAATGATAAAAATCAATTTGACTTGTTATTATATGCTCTCTATATGGTTCATTATAATCTAAGATACAAATAACCAAATAAGATACAGCAACCAAGTATAAATAGAATAACAAGGCACAGAATGCTAGAAAGATGCATTCAATATAATTGGCAAAATTTTGTTTGTTATTCATTCTTTTTCCAAATCTAGCCTCACTTTTCTCTACCGTAATCATCCCTCCAATGCATTCATGGTAAAGAAAACAGAGTTATTATGGCAAGGGGCATGCAACAAGAACACATACAGTGACAGTTGAAACAGGATCAGATTTTACATATGCGACAGCAGGCCGATGACTGACAGAATTTTTCCAAGAAGAAAGCAGCGAATGCAAGAGCTCAGAGACTGAGCCCTGTTGGCAGAATGACTTGATGGAAAAAGGGAAGAAAATGACGATGTCATAACAATGCACAATGGCAAAATAACACACAAGATAAAAGCATAATGGAACCAAATAAGTCAAAAATATAATTCTACAAGCAGACAGAATGCAAGCAAAGCTACACTTCTAAATACTTTTTTGCTAAGGCCCTAAATTTATCTCGGAATTATCTTCTGACTCTGTTATTACATAAATTCATATTTTATTTCTAAGATGAATGCTTGATAGAACATTATGTATTAAACAGACTTGTCTTAGCCTATACTCACAACAGAAGATGTGGGGGTAATAGAAAGAAGTTACTTCTGGTGCTCTGCCATCTTACTCAGCCTTACTCAGAAATCTCTGCGTTTCCTTGCTTGTGACTTGCTAGGCAATATCCTCTGGTATCCCTTTCTAAGTCCTCTTAGATGAATGGAACTACTATCATCAGCTTGTCTTCCCTTTCTCTTAGGACATTTTTCAAACAGAAACACCCAGGGGGATGACATTCAGCAAAGTCTAGGGACATTTAGTTGTCACAGAGGAGGGATGAATGCTACTATCATCTGCTAAACACCCCACAATGCATAGGGACAGCCCTTGCACCAAAGAATTATCTGGCCCAAAAAAGTGACTATTTTTAGAAATCTGAAATCATGTACAAATGAATCTGAATAGCTACCAATATTTGTGTGATAATTTAAAAAACTCAAGGAATATGATGAATGTTATCTGAGGAGCATATAATATGTTGTGTTATAACTATGTACATGTTGATCTTCTCCCATTATAAAGTATGCAGACGGGAACCATGTTATTTACCTCTAACCCCCCTCAAGCTTAACACAATGCCCAGAACAAAGCAGGCTTTTTATGTCTGTTGAACAAATGAGGTAAAGTAAGGTAAGAAAAAAGCAAGTACAATTTACATTACTCATATAACAAACCAGCAGATAATATTTTCCAGAAAACTAGCAGAATGTATCTATCCTTAAGGAGGAAAAAAAACGGTTCTCTGGATTTTTGGATAATATCATATCTATGCAAAATTTATTTTATACAATGGAGCTACATGCCACATGTATACATTTCATTTACTCAATTTTAGCTGTCCATGGAATCACAAAATAAACACAAAGCGTGAATGATTTTAAAAAAATAGAACTGTAAATAGTATGGGTGATTTTGTTCAGCATTCCATCAATAAGTATATGCCCTAGAATGAGTATAAAATTTGAACCACTTCATCAAGTAGATCTTTGTATGGGTTTCTGTGCTAAGTGTCAATCTAACTGTTAAAAAACTATACTTTTGTAACATGACCCCTTAACCCATGAACCATCTGAACTCGACTAAAGGAAAAGCAATCTCTTCTAATATCAAAGGAAAAAAAACTGGCTCTGCTAGAGACTGAATTCTAACATAGCATCTCCTAAAGAGATATGCAAAGGCAATTTTTACTATAGAGGATATTTGTCTTTTTGGTTTATAGGACTGCATTAGAATCTCATCCTCAGGTAGGATATATAAGACATATAAACAAGACATATTTTAGCTTCAATAGATCTAGTTGGTGACTGAGCAGAGAAACGAAGCTAGGATTCTTTCAAATCCTATTACAAAGTTAATTAAGAAGTATCTTAATTGGAAATTCTGGAATAGAAAAATTAGGAAACAATCTAAATGTCTATCCTTAGAAGACTGACTGAATAAATTATGGAACATCCATATAATGAAATATTATATGTCCTAAAAAAGATTGAAGAAGACTGTTATGGGTTGAGTGGAGTGACTGCTTCAGTTCAATGGATAAAAAAGAATTTGCTGATTTTAATAATACAATTAATCAAACTTTTATAATTAGCCCTCATTTCTCTGATGAGTTGAAAATGCATCTTTTACTAAGAAAATTTCATATATTTTTATTGGCACACTAGCTAGAAAGACTCTGGAATACTTCATAGAATTCAGGCATAATATCATCCACATAATTTAACTGTATAAAGCCTCCAAAGAGAAGAAATACTTACCCAACTTGTGCTACTTCCTTGAGTTTTGGTAAAGAGTAAAGATGAACCCTGCAACACAGCCCAAGAAGACAGCCAGTTCTTTCTATAATGATAAAGATGACAAATGAAAGTTCTATCCAGTTTTTCCAATCAAATTTTAAGGAATAAAAAAGACTTAGTTGTTATCAATGTTGTCCATAATTTACAGTCATTATTGACATTTAATTGTTTTTATTGGAGATAGAATGCTAATGGAAATAACAACCATTTTATGGTCCCGACCTGATCATAAAGGCCCCCAAACAAATGAAGTTAGAAATACAAGTTACTGGAATAACTATATACCTAATTATATAGTCAGTTCCATGTTCACATGGGACTAATCCATCAAATTTGTGATTGACGGCACTAAAATTTATTTTAAAGTCACAAGAATTGAACACCATAATTGGCAAGGATTCTTACTCACAATTAAAAACTAGACAAACATGCTTATCTTATCCAATTCTTTAAAGATACCAATCATTTCATATTTCTTGGTTATCCTCCGTCCCCTAATGAGTCTAAATCAGGTAAACAGTATATGACCAGGTACATTAGTATACGATTAATTATATATTGATTGACCACTGAAGTTATTAAGATGAGAATTTTATTTTCCTAAATTATAAAATCAACTATTTTATTTTCCTAAATTATAAAAACTCTGAATACAGAAATGTATGAAGGAAAGACCCTATTTCTTCTCCTTCAACCCATACTCCAGAGGTAACTAATGTTGACCATATAAGGGAAGTCAATCGCTGGCAGGCTAAAATGAATGTCAATTATATCTTCTATAGGATTGTATTAAGGCTTACCTTACACCCAAACATGTAGCCAGTTTTATGAAAACTCTATAGGCACTCAAAAGAAAGTTTATTCTCCATTTTCAGAATGTATAATTTAATATTTATCAATCAGACCTACATTATTATTTTATTATTTTTCAATGTTTACTTAAACTTCAAGAATTAAGAAAAGTGGAATAAAGTTTACTACTACTCTGTCAACTAATATTTGACAAGAATACTCAATAAATGGTGCTGGAATAATTGAATATTCACACTTAAAATAATAAAACTAGAAGCAATATACATATTTAATGCAATTCCCATTAAAATTACAATGGCATTTTTTTAAAGAAATAGAGCAAAAAATTATCAGATTTGTATGGCACTACAGAAGACCCTGAAAAACCAAAGCAATTCTAAGAAAAAATAACAAAGCTGGAAGTATCACACTCCTTGACTTCAAATTATACTAGAAAGCAACAATAATCAAAACAGCATGGTAATGGCAGAAAAAGACACACAGACCAATGGAACAGGATTGAGAGCCCAGAAATAAACCCACATATATATGGGCAAATAATTTTCAATGGAGCCAAAATCATACAATGGAAAAGAGAAAGCCTCTTCAATAAATGATGCAGGGAAAACTGGAAAGCCACATGCAAAAGAATGAAACCAGACTATTTGTCACCATAAACAAAAATTAACTCAAAATGGATCAAAAGACCTGAAACAATAAAATATCTAGAAGAAAACACGGGCACCAAACTTATGGACCTTGCTCTTAGGAGTTTTATGAATTTGACCCCAAAGGTAAGGGAAGTAAAAGCAAAAATAAATGAACAGGACTCTATCAAACTAAAAAGCTCTGCTCAGCAAAAGAAACCATCAAGAAAACAAAAAGGCAACCAAATAGGAGAAGATATCTGCAAACAATACCTCCAATAAGGGGCTAATATGCAAAATATCTTTAAAAAAACTCATAAATCAACAACAAAAATAAACAATCCAATTAAAAACTGGGCAGAGGACCTGGACAGACTCTTCTCCTAAGAAGACATATGAATGGCCGATAGACATTTAAAAAGAAGCTCAACTTCACTAGCCATTAGGGAAATGCAAATTGAAAGCACAAGATACCACCTCATACCTGTCAGAATGGCTATCATCAACAAGACAAGTAATAACAAGTGTTGGAGAGGCTGTGAGGAAAAAAGAATCTTCATACACTACTGGTGGGCATGTAAATTGATACAGCTACTATGGAAAATGGTATAAAGGTCTCTCAAAAAATTAAGAATAGACCTACCATATGACCCAGCAATCCCTCTTCTGGGTATTCTAACCGAATATTTTGGAAACATTTATTTGTAAAAATATATGTACTCCTATGTTCACTGCAGCATTATTCACGGTGGCCAAGACATGGAACAACCAAAATGCCCTTCTATAGATGATTAGAAAGAGAAGAGATGGTATATATATACAATGGACTACTACTCAGCCTTAAGAAAAAGAAGAGATACTGTCACTTGCAATGACATGGATGCATCTAGAGAATATCATGCTAAGCAAAAGAAGTCAGGTGGAAAAAAACAAGAATCACATGATTTCACTCATATGTGGGATATAAAACAGAAAACAACAAATTAATGAATAAAAAACATCACAGACACAGACAATACTATGGTGGTTACCAGAGGGAAAAGGGGGAAGGGGAAGTATAAGAGAGTAAAGGGGATCAAATATATGGTGATGGAAGGAGACTTGACTTTGGGTGATGAACGCACAATGCAATATACAATTGACGTATTACAGAATTTTATACTTGAAACTTATATAATTTTTATGAACCAATGTCACCCCAATAAATTTAATAAAATTGAATGAAACCAAAATAAATAAACTAAAGAATGAAACTGGATCTTATACCACTCAAAAAAAATTAACTAAAAATAGATTAAAGACTCAAATGTAAGACCTGAAATCATGAAACTCCTAGACAAAAACATATGAATAAAGCTCCCTGATATGGGTCTTGGTAATAATTTTTTGGATATGACACCTAAAGCTCAAGAAACAAAATCGAAAATAAACAAGTGGGACTACATCAAACTAAAAAGCTTCTCTACAGTTAAACAAACCATCAACAGAGTGAAAGGAGAAACTATAGAATGGGAAAAAATTGCAAAGCATATAGATGATACAGTTAATATCCAAAATACAGAAAGAACTCACACAACAGCAAAAAAAAAAAAAAAAAAACCAAATAACCCAATTAAAAACTGGACAAAAGACTCAAATAGACATTTCTCCAAAGAAGATACAGGAAAGGCCAAAAGGAACATGAAAAGATGTTCAACATCACTAGCCACTAGAGAAATGCAAATTAAAATCACAATGAGATATCACCTCATACATGTTTGATTGGCCATCATCGATAAGATGACATAACAAATGATGATGAGAAAGAAAAACCTTGCACACTACTGGTGGTACTGTTAACTGGTACAGCCACTACAGAAAACAGTATGGAAGTTCTTCAAAAAATTAAGAATAGAGCTACATATGACCCAGCAATTCCAATTCTGAGAATAAAAGAAACAAAAACACTAACTCAAAAAGATATCTGAACCCCTATGTTCATACAGCATTATTTACAATAGCTCAGACACGAAAGTAACCTAAGTGTCCACTGATGGATGAATGAATAAAGAAGCTGTGGTATATATATACATAATAGAGTATTACTCCACCATAAAAAATGAAGAAATCCTGCCATTTGTGACAACATGGATGAACCATGACGGTATTATGCTAAGTGAAATAAGTCAGACATAGAAGGAAAAATACTGTATGATCTCTTATGTGTGGAATCTTAAAAACAAAACAAAACCTCATAGAAAGAGAATAGACTTGAGGTTACCAGAGGCAGAGGGTGGGGAAGGGGAAACTGGATGAAGATGGTCAAAAGGTACAAACTTCCAGTTATAAGTAAGTACTAGGCATGTAATGTACAACATAATGACTGCAGCTAACATGGCTATATGCTATATAAGAAAATTGTTGAGAGTAAATCCCATGAGTTCTCATCACAAAAAGAAAATTTTTTCCATTTTTTCATTCTTTTTTTATTTTATCTGTACAAGATAGATGTTAGCTGAACCTATTATGGTAATCATTTCATAATATATGTAAATCAAACCATCATGCTGTTCACTTATTACAGTGATGTATGTCAATTACTTCCCAATAAAACGGGAATAAAATTTTAAATAAAAAAAAGTTTACTACTATTTTCTATTTTTCCTTTCATTTCCTGTTGTTTTTGCTTATGGTTGTTCATGCTTACTTATTTGATGAAAGGCTATTCTTAATGACTAATATTCATACTGGATTTATTCTCAGTGCTCCATCATTTTAAAGTACCTATCTTTGTGATGCTTAATGCTTTTATCCTGAATTGAACATGTCTATTAAGATCTCTATTCTTGCTTTACTTTCTAGACCTGTGACATGACTTTTTTTTTTTAACATTTCTGATCATTTTTTAGATGTCACTTTTGTATTTAGTGGGGTTTTGTTTTGTGCTTCAGTCTGAGCACCTTTTTCTTTCAGTAGATGAGTATAATCCATATACATTTGTTGATACTGATATGACAGATGTTTGGTGCTTGCTCTGTCATTGTCTTGTTATATCTTCGTTTTATTATTTTATTTTGTGTGAATCTCTTAAAATATTTTGGAAGGATTTATTTTTATTTGTAAATTTATTTTATACTCAATGTTCTATTTCTTTAGATAATATCTACTCATTGCCTACACTGAAAAATGCTAAAATACATTTCCACTTTAAGTAAACTTTTAAGTTTAATTTTCAAAATCAATAAACTATAGAATAAATATATGTGTGAGAACAAGTACTGAATCTTTGAACATTCAATTAATGATAGTTGTCTCAAGAACTGAAGCATTTGTGTCAATGAGCTGCAAGCAAAATTAGTCACATTTTTTTCATGGAACCCATTTTTTTTCCTGAAAAAAATACTGATGGGCATACTTTGATTATTTAGACTTGATTATCAGGCAAGTAGACATTTTCCGTGAAATAAGTGAAGATCTCAAAAATAAATCTCTGTCATTCCAAAGAAAATAAATGATAGTAATTGCTGACATTTGATATGCTGGATATGCAAGCTGGATTCAGAAAAGAAAGATGCATTTCAGATTTAATTGCAAGCATTTGCTGAATGCTGGAGTGCTCCAAAGAATTTCAGGTTAGTCTATGTTTTACAGACTACAGTAAAGCCTTTTGACAGCATAGATCATGGAAAGCTCTGGGCTGCTCTGAAAGGAATGAATGTGCCTCAGCACTGGAATGTCCTGATGTATGACCTGTACTGTGGACAGCAAGCCACTGTCAGGATAGAATATGGAGAGACGAAATGGCTTCTACAGGCAAAGGTGCCTATAGAGGGTGCATTTTATTTCTCTGTTTAATCTGCATGCAGAACATATTATACAAGAAACTGGGCTAGACTCAGAGGAAAGAGAGAAAATTGTTGGAAGAACTATCAATAACAAGATATGCAGATGCTGCCATCTTACTGAAGGAAAGTAGCGATGATGTGAAATGACTTCAGATGAAAGTGAAAGAAGAAAGTGCCAAGGCAAGACTGCATTTGAACATCAGGACAAAAACCGTGACTACAGAAGAAATACACAACTTTTTAACATAGACAATGAGGACACTAAAATTGTTAAAGATTTTGCTTACCTTGGTTTAGTCATCAATTCAAATGGAGACTGCAGCCAAGAAATCAAGAGAAGGCTGAGACTCGGAAGGGCAGCAACGGAAGAATTAGGACAGATCACTGAGCGCAAAGATGTGTCATTAGAGACCAAGGCTAAAGTCATTCACACCCTCGTATTCCCAGTTACTATACACAGATATGAAGGTTGGACGACGATACAGAAGTCTGATAGGAAGAAAATTAATTCATTTGAAATCCTGTGTTGGAGGAGAGCTCTAGGTACCATGAAGTGCCAGAAAGATGAACAAGTGGGTCCTAGAGCAAATTAAGCTTGAAACATCGCTGGAGGCAAAATGACAAAACTGACTCTGTCCTACTTTGGGCATATCATGAGAAGGCAGGGTTCTTTGGAAAAGACAATAATGCTGGGGAAAATAGAAGACAGCAGGAAAAGGGGAAGACTAAATATGAGATGGATTGGTTCCATAAAAGAAGCCACAGGCGTGAGTCCAAAGGAGCCGAGAAGGGCTGTTGAGGACAGGATGTTGTGGACATCCCTCATTCATGGGGTGGTCAGGAATCAAAGCTGACTCGACAGCACATAACACACATTTGTTGACAATAAAAGTTAAAGTTTTTAAAAAGAAAGTAAAGTTTGAAAAACGTGGTATAACTGCCACTGTAAGGTTGACAATTTTCCCATACTCAACAACTTTTCTGGTATTACTGATTTGTGATTCTTTGGTATAAAATAAAATGTGTGCACATGACAATCAGCAAACTTAGTAAACCAATATTTTCCAAATGACCTACAAGATGCTATAAAATTATGCCTGGGTAAAGACTCATTCAAAGTGCAACACAGAACCATGGATTTTAATGTAACAGTAATGAAAGTTCATTGATGGTTTTAAGTCTTCATTGCAACTGAGTTTTGGTGCAGCAGAAACATTCACAGTTACCTGAAAAGGCTATTAAAATATTCTTCCCTTTTCCAAATATATGTAATGGAGGATTTTCTTCACATACTTCAATTAAAATAATATGTCACAACAGACTGCAAGCAGAGATGAGAATCTAGCTATTTTTCATTAAGCCAGATATTAAAGGTTTGTGAAAATGTAAAACAATGCCATGCTTCTCATAGAGTTTTTCTTCATAAAAATGCTATCTATGTTAACATGTAACAGGTTATTCGTTTTAAAAGTTAATAAATATTCTTAAAAATGAACAAGTTCTTTGCCGTAATCAATGATTTTTAAGAGTTTTTAAAAGGGTCCTCACACCAAAATATTTGAACCACTAATATACAGGAAATTAAGACTATTTTGCTCAACTCTAGCAAATAAATTTGAAGATGATGAATTGGATAGTCTTAAGAAAACATATATCACCAAAAGAAGTAGAAAATCTAAAAGACTAAGTATCATAGTTAAAACAACAATGAAAATAAAATAGCCAAAGAATTATCTGCACTACATTCATCAAAAGAGAGAAAGAGAAAAATAAGGCCCAACTTTACAAGTAATTTCTACCAAAGAATAGTTTAAAGAACAGATAATTGCAGCATCTGTAAAGCTATTTCAGAGTACTTAAACCTCTTAAGTACTAAAACCTGACAAAGACGGTTCAATTAAAGCAAATCTAAAAAGCTCAACTACATGCATATTTTAAACTTTCTTAAACAATGGACTGATCTCACTTCGACCATAAAAATCATAGCATTTTAGCAGTTTTTAAAAACTGGGGGAAATGTACTTATCTTACAAAGTAAATTTCTTTAATTCATTAGGAGGTACTACACATGAACCAAAAAAGCCAACAACCCAATAGAAAAACAAAGGGTATGAACTGACAATTCAAAAACAACAAGAAATACAAATAGCTTATGATACTCTACCCCCGCCCTCCACCACCACACACACACACAAAGAAAAGCAAATGAAAATACCATTTTTTCTCTATCTTTAATAGCAAAGAATTTGACGACATATTGAACTGGCAAAGGCATGGAGAAATCCACTGTTACTGGGAGGTATGGACTGATACAATGCCTTAACGGACATTATGGAAACATAAAATGACCATTGCATATGCCCTAGCAGTTCTGCTTTTGTAATATTTATTCTACAGGCATATGTACATACCTGCAAAATGAGCTATGCAAGGTACTAGGTATAATACTGTTTGTAATAGCAAAAAAAAAAAAAAGTAAACATCTTCAATGTCAACAAATAGACAAGCATATTCACATATTAGCAAATAAATAATAGTTAAACTGATATAGCAACATGATACGTAACTATGCAGCAGTTAGTTAGAAACAATGTGGCAGCTTTACATGCAATGAAATAGAACCACCTCCAAGTTAAACTGTCAAAAGACTTTAAAAAAATTAATCTACGGACATACAAATATATTGTCTCTAGAGGAAAACATTACATCTCATTAGATTTAACTGGTTACCTCTGGGGAGAGAAACTGGTGGCTGGGTGACTAACTTTTGACTAAATATTTTATGTACCTTTGTTTTTTGCCATGTGCATTTATTACTTATTGAAAAAAAATTTTAATAAAGCTAATGCTTGCTGAAAATCCTCTGCCTTATAACCTGAGTTTAATATCACCTTAATATGTTAAGACAAAGGAAAATTTTCATACATTTCATGACAATCTTACATACATTATATTAGAAAATATAGTTTGAAATTCTTATGAACCTTTAAACATTTCTACTAGAATATAATTATATTCAGTTTTTATTTATTTCAATCAATGATACACATCAGAATATTTATAATTTGTGTACTTACCGAACCTTTTTTCCATTTTCAGTAATTTTTGTTACATTTAGTAATCCATATTTCTCTTGACCCTATGGAACAGAGTAATACTGAATATATATCATTCATATAGATAATGAAGTCCAAATTCTTACATGACTGAATCAAAAATGATCTGATACTCTAAAAATTAGCTTAAAAGATTAGTTTATATGTAATGTGTTTAGTTCTTTGGCACATTAAGAAAATAACTTCCTCATACTTCTGTAACTTTTTTTCAGTAATTTTAAAATTAAACACTTCCTCTTCTCCAATCATAGCAGCCCTAAGGTATTTTGCTATCAAAATAGATTTCCATATAAATGCTACAAGTCAGCACTGGAAAAATGATTTATGACTTCCTATTCAGAGAAACTGATACAATGCTACAATGATAAAAACCACAAAAAAATGAATTTACTTTGCTTTTACTTTACAACAATATAGTCTGAAAATTATTTAAGATATTAACCCACTTTGTCAGAATGTAAACATAACTAAGTAGAACAAATGCAGTTACTGGTACATAATAAACTACTTAAAAGTTAGAGTACTAAGCCTGGAACTGGCCTCAATGTGGCATAAAAAATTCAGTATGTGCTTATTAAACATATTATCAGATAGTAAATTGGACTCTGGACAAACTAGATATATTAGTCAGTTAATGTCAAAAATAGTGACATAGCTTTATCATCAAACCCTATGAAGGCACAAGCCACTGTGCTCAAGTTACATACTACTACCTTATTAAAATCCTTCTAGGTGGAATTAAGGAAACATTTTCTTATTGTTTTAGCTTCCTATATTCAAATGAATTTAATCAAAATGAGTTGGTGCCTATAGTTATCATCAACATTAGTAAGCATTGTATGTACATGACAGAGCAGTCAATTTTACTTCAAACGAAACACACAAACACACAGAAAAAATTATTACCAATTCAGAATTTATTTCTGGTTATTTAACTCAGACCTCAGCTATTTTCTCTATGTGCTTTAATTACAAAAAAAAAAATCTTTCTTGTATGGAATTTAAACATAATATTAAATACCCTCTCAGTAATGTCTAAAAGATAATGTTTGAAAGTTTTGTCTGGTCTGATAAAAACACATCTATGGACAAAGCTGACAAACTATTGCTGATCTACATTTTTGGTATACTGGGAACCTGTGACATACTCACATTAAGTTTTACTATAGTTTTTCATAAAGCATAAGTTAAACCTCCTTAGATATGCAAGTCTGATACATCTTATAAGAGCCTTTGTTGCCTCTCAACACAAGCATTAACTACACAATTATAAGTATGTATATGCTGTTCAGTAACAACATTATCCATTTACTATCTTAATTTACTATTCCAAGCAGGGAAGAAAAAAACTTTCAATGATATAGGAACTAAGTAATAACGATACTCTGGGAGGACAGGCACTGATATGTGAGCACAAGAACAGAAAGGTCCAAAAGGAAGAATCAAGCCTACAAAAAATCCCGAGGCTGGAACTGTGTGAGGCAACAAAGCAGAGGCAGGAAAGAAATACAGGTGTCCAAATATAAAGAGATGGCCGTAGTGACAAAGAGCCTAAGCCTAAGGATGAGAGAGACACTCTAAATCAGGGATTCTTACCTGAATCAATGGATGGACTGAAATTGGTACGAAATTGTGCATGTATATGCATCATTCAAGGAAAGGGTCTAAAATGTTCACGAAATTCTCACAGAGATCAAGATCCAAGTACTAATGCTCTAAGTATTAAGCAATCTAACTTGAACATAAAATAAGAACAAAATTTGCCATATCAAAAATGTACAAAAAAAATTACCATACAATGTGACAAGTGCTATGAGAAAGGTAAATCTAACTCGATGGGAAAAAGGAGTACAAGAAGACTTTGGAGACTGACACTTGAGCTAAGAAGAGTTAGCTACATGGAAATAGGCGATGAAAATAACAGACAGCACAAAGGCACAGAAGCGAGAGAGAGCATATCATATATGAAGGCCTTTAACTTCCTCAGAATGTTGGGTGAGGTGAAGAGCAAGTAATGAGGCAGTAGAAAGAATGAACTAAGAAAGGGTATCAGATTGGGATCCACCTAGAATACTATTCTAATAATCATCATAAGTGACACTGAAGACCTGAGCTAGGGCAATGACAGTGAGAATAAAGAGGGCCCAAATTTGAGATTCAGAAGACAGAATGAACAGGGACAAGAGACGAGGGTGAGAGGGAAGATTTCAGGGAAACTCCCAAGTTTGAGCAAATGGGTAATGGTGGTATCTCAGCAAGTTTTTTAGAGAAGCTTTCCCTGACCACTCTTAAGTAGGAGCTTCCCCTCCACTCTCATTATTTACTACTACCCCCAGTTTGTTTCCTTCATTGCATTTAATGCAAAGTAAAACTATATATCCATTATTTATTCACTGTCTACTCCATCAGGCTGTACGCTAGGACCATATCTGTTGGGTTCATCAATGTATGACCACAGCATCTAGTATGTAGTTCAATATATATTTGTTGAAGTAATTAACCAACGAATTAGCAATGCTATCACAAGAAAAAATGTTTTAAAAGTTTTAACTTTCAAACACTAAAGTTTCTGAACCTGACATAACAATGCCAAGTAGGCAGATGAATAATATAGGTTTGGCTATACAGGTGAGAGATCTGGGGATAAATTTTAGACAGATCTTTATTTCAAATTACTGGTATACTTTCTCTACTTAATGAAATTCAAAATCAATTAATGTTTTTGTGTTGCTTACTAAAATAACTTCATAAAAATATCTTGTTAAGTCTCGTAAAAAATGCCCATATTCACAATTGAATATATCAGTCCAAACATAGTGGATATGCAAAGAAAATTTCATATTGAGAATAAGCAGAGGCCATGCCACCCTGAACACGCCCGATCCCATCTGATCTCGGAAGCTAAGAAGGGTCAGGCCTGGTTAGTACTTGGATGGGAGACCACGTAGGCGCTGTTGGTGTACAAAAAGAAAAAAAAAAAGCAGAAATGTTTTAATAAGGATTAGCAAAATATGATTAAAATCTTAATCAAAAAGACTGTAGTAAGATTATCCTATCCTAACAAGGCAAGAAAATAATAAAATGTCATTTCTATGAAGTAATTTCAGAAAACTTCCACAAGTTCATAATCACTTTGCAGGCTCCAGAACTTCTAATCGATGTGGCATCCACTTAGTAAAACAGGCATTTCCCAATTTAGGCTAACAAATATTATGCATCAAAATCAATACAGTCCATCAAAATCCTATCTTCAGTTAATCATAATTGTTTAATACTAAGATTCCTTTTATACAGAAAAAGTAAACTTTCACAATGATACAGTGTTGAAAAAGAACCAGAAGCTTCCAGAACAGGTAAATCCACAGAGACAGAAGGTAAACTAGTGGTTGACAGTGGAGAGAAGGAAAGAAGATATGTAGTGATTGCCCAAGGGGTCTGAGTTTCCCTTAAAGGTGATGAGAATGTCCTAAAACTAGGAAGAAAGGGTAGTTGCAAACACTGTAAATATGTTAAATGCCACTGAACTGTGTAGGTTAATTCTATGTTATGTGAATTTTGCAATAAAAATTTAAAAAATCAATTGTTATGAAAAAAATATTAAAATTACATTTAAAAAATAAAAGCTTCAGCATTATTCAACAACAACAAAAAAACTACCAAATTTGTCTACTAATGCTTTTGTTAAAGAAAGTGGTAACACGTCCTTTTCTCCAAAATGAGTAATGCATTTTTATACTGTAATTGGAAATACAGGTTGAAAAGTTCAAGTTTCCAAACTGTGTATTCTAAAATTTTATTCAGTAATCTGGAACTTTAAAATGCATATTCTCAGAGGCACATTGGGACGAATGGAGAGTAGGTTCTTAAATCGGCCCACAAAATCCTATCTAATCCATACTGCAGTCATACTATAGAGGAATATATTTTAAAAAATGTTTAAATGTATACACTGCCTATTTCCAAAAATGATTTGAAGGGACTATGAAAAAGAGCAATAATGTATTTGGAAATGAAACAAAAATGAAGATGTTTAAAATTTATATTAAGAAATGGATTTTAAATTTGCTTTGATTAGAAGAGATAGAATGAAAAGATCATGCTAAGTGAACAAGGCCTGTCAAAAGAGACCACATATTTTACATGATTCTATTCATAAGAAATGTTCAGAATAGGAAAATCCAGTGAGACAGAAGAAGATTACCAGTTGCTTAGGGCTTGGGGGGATCTAGAAATGGGCGATAGCAAATGAGTACAGGGGTTTCTTTCTGAGGCGAGGAAAATATTCTAAAACTGACTGCGATGATGGTTGCACATACCTGAATATATCAAAAACAACTGAACTGTACACTTTTAAGGGGTGAACTGCATGGTATGTGAGTTACATTTCAAGAAAGCTTTTATAAAAACAAAACAAAGAAGAATTTGGAAAGGTAGATGGTTAATTTGCAGAGATTTTAAGATGACGTCAACAGCTAACACTGATTATCATATCATTTTCATTTCTAAATGTGTGGCTTCCTTTTTCTTACCACTAAGGCTTTATACCAACCAGATTTTAACTCATAAAGAAGGACAAAATATCTCCTTGTCCTGACTGAGTAAGAGTGGGAAAGACAGGCAATACTCAGTGGAACTAGGACAGGAGAGACAAGGGAGCCAAGAGCCAGGGAGGGAGAAGCAGTCAATGGGGGCAAAAACCTCAGTGAGGAGGGCAAGACAGCATGGAAAAGGCGTGTTCCCAGCAGTCCCCATTCCGAGGGAAAGGGGCTGCTGAGTGAAAACAAACTGGTCTCGGGTGGAATTAACAGAGCCGTTTTTTCTTTTTTTCCCACCTGAAGATACATAAAGCATGAAACAGAATGTTGGTGAGGCAGTTCCCTGTTATGGCCATCAGAGGGTACCATGAGTCCAAGATGGTCTACTGCTTCCAAACTCGTCAGAAAATGGCTACTACATGGGGAAAAAATTAGCCAGCAGTCCTTTGTAACTTCATGTGGAACACTTACAAATTCCTAATTCTAAGATTACCTAGTAATTCCCTTTTACCAAAATATACATAATTTATAAAAGGTTTCCTTAGGAATTATGTATTACCTATACTTAAAATAACTTTAAAAGGCTTTCTGCCTTTTTCTAGATAAACTGATATTATAGTAACAGCACCTTAGATACATACTCTTGACAAAACCGTTAAAATCATGTTCACTTTTATCTTTACTTAATGTTTATGTACCCAGGACTGTGTTAAATAATGCAAAAGATAAAAAGTAGAAATATAGCCCCTATCTACCACTTAGAAGTTTAAAATCTTAGTAGGGAGACAAGGGGTAAATGAGGTAGCTTTCACACCATTCAATGAAGTAAGTGACCTAGCAGTTCAGAAAAAAAGATCTTACCATGCTGAGGTTACTCTGGCAAAGCCTCCTAAAGAGTCAGCATAAGATTTAACTGTAAAGTGTAACTAAGAAAAGCCAAGGACCACTGCAGGGAGGGGAACTGCCTGAGCAATGTCAGAAGGAAATGTGTACAACATGTGACATGAACCATGAAAGACCTGACTAGGTTAGGAAATAGAGAAAGAGTTAGAAAAGTGAATTGCCACATCTGTGGAAATCCTTGGTTCTAAAAAATCGGAAGTATCCTAAATAACAATCTATTATAGTTTTATAAAATAAGGAAAGTTCCTTTTAAAAAGCTTTAAATGCTTCATGTATTCGTTCGACATTTACTGAACAGCTACTATCTGGCACTGCAATAGGTATTGGAGTGAATCTGTTCCTGCTCTAATGAAGCTTTTGTCTTGTGAGGAAGACAAACATTAATAGAGAGTTCAAGGTTCCTAGAAGATATAAGAAATGAAAAGAGTAACTCTATCTTATGTAATCAGATAACATATAATTAAATGCTATGAAGAGGACTGATTACAGGGAAACCTGACCAAACATAAGATTTGAGTAAAATTCTCTGGAAAAGCCAAGTTTGAACTGAGCTCTAATGAACAAAGAGACGTTAATCATGCAAAGATGTGGGAGAGAAATGTTTCAGTGGGCAGAGGAACGACAGTGCAAGGACTTGAAGCTGAAAAGCAGGCTCCTCTAAGGAATGAAAGAAAGGCAGCGTAGCCAGAGGAAAACAAGCCAGGAGGAAAAGAGTAGGACCAGCAAGTATGAGGTGAGGCTGGAGAAGCAGTCAAGAGCCAGAGCATGCACAATCTCAGAATCCTCATTAAAAATTTCAGTCTTCAGTCTAAAACAAACGAGAAGCCAGTAAAAAAGAGCAAGATAAACAAATTACAAGAAAGACTGGGAGGACATCAGATATAGAGATCAAGTAAAATTACATCCCAGTTAAGACAGTGTCTGAAGAGAAGTCACTCGAGGGGTTTTCGATTTAGGGGGAACTTAAAGATGAGTTACATTTCTCCAATATTCCTCTAGGATAGACTGGGCACTATTTTATAGCATAGAAAGACAACAGCATCTATGCTCATTAAGGAGGGAGACACTTCTTACCTTTGGATTGGTGTCCTGAGGAAAAAGGGTAAAGTATAATTTGATAGGATTCTGCAGGGATTTTTATATTTGTTTTTTAAAACCAAACAAATTCATCATTTACAAATATGGTATAGAAATTAATTACGAAGATACCATATTTTGCACAAAAAGGGGCTTTAAATCAACAAAATCTGGTTTTTAACTTAAACCTATTTTAATTGTGATTATCTTTTTAAACCAATGAGATTTAATAGAAGCCCAAGAAATAATTAAACATTATACTTAGAGAAAATTAATTTATTTGAAATTGATTGAAATAGCTGGACTATATTATACTATTAGCTACTATCATACTAACTGTATCTTGGTGCTTTGATGCAGAGGGAGAAGACTCATTTTCAGGAAAGCAGGGTTTTGAGGCAGGTGGAGATTCCTATAAGAAATAAGTAATGAAAAATGTTACTCTATATAATTATATTTCTCCCTCTATCTCAGTGGGAGAGCTTAAAAGGAGAGGCTAAGAAATTCCCTAGTTATTTTTCTTTAAGAGTCAGCTCTGAAACTAATAAGGTACTGATTTGAATACTACAGACGTCAGAAACTTTATGAAATATGGCCTATATTATTCCAATGAAATACCACACACAGAATTACTCAAAGAAAATGATGCATGTTGACTTAAAATCATGATGTTACATCAGCTTGAAACAACCATATTTAAAATAGGTAAAATCTAAAACACTTGTAGATGAAAATGTAATAGTCACCATACTGATTGCTCTTGGTGTGGTAGGTATGAATACCTAGGATTACACAAGGAATAGCCACAGAAATTACTTGGCTACTGACAGAATGAGAACTTTATTTTAGTCAACAGCTATGTAGGAAATTATATTAAATTGCTATGAATATTTGATATTTAAAGTAATTTAAAGCTAACATTCCAATTATTAGAAATAAGCAAGATTTTTTTAAATGCAAAGAAGAAACCTCAAAGATTAATATCTCACCAGAAAAAAAAGAGTTTTAATGTCTAATCCCACAAGAATAGGGATAAACCAATAAAGTGCTTTTTTAAAGCAGCTCTGCTTTGTCAATATTGAAGTATAGTGTGTGATTTCTACCACAGATGTTTATAATACATGGAAGATAAGCCTGAAAAAACTGTTTTTTGGTACCAACAGCCAAACTCCATTTAAATTTCTCCATTCCCCTAGATGTTTTTAATAATTTCAGGAAGAGAATTTAAAAAAAACATATGCTAATACCTATTATTAAATTTTCCTATAAAACCATAATTTCTATGAACATTCATTTTCACATCTGTATCAGTCTACTTTTCTATGCTTATGAAACCTGAGAATTTATATGAAATCACAACACATAAACTTTTAACACCCATTTACTTAAAAAAAACTTCAGGTTTATATCCCATATAATTTGTAAACAAAGAAACTAATCAGCAGCAAAAGTTTACAGGAAAACTCTTGAAGGGACAACCTTCTAAATCAAACATCCTAGGTCTACACTATTAATAGAGAAAATATTAAAATCATATCAAACATATCTTTACAAAAAGAAATTACACTTAATGTCCAAATCTGTTTAGCCTCATTTAAGTATTTTTTTCTGACAGCTTCAGATGTTTCAATTTCTTTTCTTTCAACTTCTAAAAGTGTCTAATATTAAAACAGTCTGAGAAAAAAGAGGCACGATCTAATAACCCACAAACTAGAAAATAAGTAAATGAATGAAATGAATGGTAATAATTTATTTTTATAGCATTATCAATCCTACAGAAATAAAAAATACATCAAATTATAAATTATTATAAATGAAAAGCAATTTTACATTTATGCATTTATTTATATTTATAAATGTATATGCATATATAAATATGCATATGTTAAATGACTACAAATGGGGCTACGAATAGCAGGTTTTAGCAAAAATCACATATAGGCAGAAACAAACAGATGTATCATATATATACACACAGACATACACACATCTCCCTCCTCCAAGTTTGTCTGGCAATTCAATTAGGACTTATGTCATCATAACAACTTTTGCTACACAATCGTGGGTTTCTGTGATTACATTTCAACTTATAAACAGTTTATACCTTCACATTAATAAGTCAGATAGTCTGCTTTTGTATAGTCCCGCTTTCATAGCCTCAAATCTGAAAAAGGTATATACTAGGTGGTGATAATAGAAAAGTTTACTTGGTAAAGCAATTATCTGTGATTCCATTTGTAAAGGGTAAGATGTGGGGGTGAGGGGGCGGGAGAGTTCTACCCAAAATAAGTAAATCTCTGGTCTCAAGAAAATCATGTTTTACAACTCTGAAACAATGAGATGAAAAAAGGAAATGTAATAAGAACTTTCTGTGAGTTATTCTAATAATAGACTGAAAATGAATCTCAAGAAAGATTAAAAAGAAATTGTAAATCTACGTCAGCAAAATAACAATCTTTTTTGCTTTAGTATGAAAAGGCAATAGGGTTGGTTAAACAAGGCTTTTGCATTACAGCATTATATATGCTATTCAGGAGCTTTCTACATACATTGAATTGAAATCTGGTTCTCAAAGTAAAATGAATTTTTCTATTAAAATCTCTAGGAATCTTACCTACTCAGGTTAATCACAATGTTAATATATTTTCAAGCATTCTTCAGTAGCACAGACTGCAGAATTTCAACCTTTTAACATGCCCTCTACATTCAACCATATAATGTCCTTACAAAATTAAAAACCAGTCTACTACTTTCATTCATTGTTCTGTTGGTCCATCTTATAATGTGTGTAGACTGTCTCTACAGATCCACAAAGGTCCACCTTTTAATTCAACAAAGACCAACTTTCTAGTCACTTGTAGTACTAAAAACAAACAAAAAACAAACAAAAAAATCTTATTTTGACTGATAGACTGAGGTAATTTATAAAAGAATTTAATCAAGTATCCAAATGTAGAGTTCATTCTGTTTTCACTAACACACCTAAAAATGTAGGAAGCCTGTTAATTATCCAAAAAAAGAAGGCTGAAAGTAAAATAAAAAGTCTCCAATGATGAATATCTTTTTAAAATAATTTATTTTTACCACCACCTTCACATTTTACCATTAGCATGCCTGATGTTCTGATTTCCTACTCCATCCCCCAAATGAAGGCACAATGAAAAGATGTAACTCACAAGAAATTTAAAAAATGTATGGCTTTTCTATTCTGATGTTTGCATCAAAATCCATCCCCCATATGAAACTGAGAACTTTAATTCTCAGACTGATAAACGAAGCCCTTTGTGCAGAGAGCATCTAGGGAAACAGAGGAGTAGGATTCCAACCTTCCCTGGGAAAGGGACATTAACTGTCTCTACTAGAAAACCTCCTGGAGACTGAAGACAAACAATAACAGACATCTGATTTTAAAACAGGATTATAAAAAAAAAAAATCTGGCAATTACTAGGCTCAAATGTATCAAGGTATATATACGTCATTAAGCTACAAATAAGAAGGTCCACTGTGCAAAAATCAAAACACTTCAAAACCAAAACCCACTCCAGAACAAACTGATGCCATAACAATAAAACAGGACTCACCAAGGTATGAGATTCAGCTAATTAGAAAACAATAAAGAACTTGCCAAAACTCAACAGATTTTCTCAAACACTCCTACCTTGTCATTGGTGTCCAGCACAATGGTGCTATGTCTCCACTTTGTTAATACTATTGGTTCTTGCAGCCGCCTGTCCAGGCTCCTACTTTTAATTATTTCTCTTTGTTGTTGGGATGAAGCATTATACTAAAGAAAACAAAGTATACTTCATAAATAATAGAAATGAAACTAGAATCTAAACATGCTGGCTCCCAATGACATATGACGGTAGCAAAGTTCGTCATCTGACACTAACGTGAATTTTCTGGCCTCGGTTTTCTCGACTTTGAACAGCATTGTGGTACAACTGAGAAGATCATAGATTTGGTGTTATCCTTGGCAAAATATTAAATTTCCCTAAGTTTCATGAAATACCTCATTCACAAAGTTGATATAAGGATTAACGAAGCATAAAAATACCAAATATTGCCCTGATAGGTTCTCAATATAAATTATCATAATTTATAGAGACCATTAGAAAATTAATTTTTTAAGGTTCCTAACACTTCTAAAATCCATGTGAATTCAATTTTTGGTTTAGATTTTAAAAGGAATGCTTGTATACACTGTAATAGTATTCTCACATTTAAAGGGTTCTTTTGTTTGTTTTCACTTATAGGCCAAGCCAAACATACTATAGTTTCTCTGAAATGATAAAATATAATCAGGTCAAAAGGTAGACGGCTCCTAGTTCTAAAGACCAACTCTGAATACACCAGTTGTGTACAAAGGATAGGTAATATCCAACCAAAAAAATTGCATATAAAATTAAGAACACATTACCAATAAGGCATTAAATTATTTAAATGTTTGAAATGTCAAGCAGATCACCAAACATAAAAATTTGAGAAATGTGAGGTTCAAGAGCTATGCTGCTTTACACGGGCAATTTTAGTGAATTATAATAAAATAACATATCTGTTTTTTAAGGGATACATTCTTCTCCTAAAACCAAACGATACCTAATATATCTATTCTCCCCACCTCTAAAAAGCCCAGTAAATCTTAAAATTTAATGACTTTGATTGTAAGTTTAATAAAAGTATCTTTGGAGATGTTTTAATATTAAAAAAAATCTTCCAACATCTTTCTCCACAATATGCCATTTCTTTTCTCTAAAGTGAGTCCATACAGCACCCTCTTCCTGAAAAAACCTGTCTCCGAAAGCTACTACCTCATTCTTCACAAAAAAAAATTGCCAAAGCCAGGCAATCATATGTGGGTGTTTGTTTTTAATTCACTGTTGCTTAATCTTAAAATTTATCACAGATTAACAAAAGGATCATTTCTAGAAAAAACAAAGATGAAGCTTAAAGGGTACCAAAAGATTCTATGCTAGAAATCTCTAAGTGAAAAGAGACCAAATTATAAAGAGGGCTACTTTTTCCCTTTAATATAATCATTGCTAGCAATAATTAAAATGGATAGTTGTATGAAAGCTTGTATATGAACTTTAATGGATACCTAACCCTAGCCTTTGAGCTTTATAATATCTGTTTAAAAATCTTTTCTAAGTGGCAATAAAAATAATGTAAAATTAAACTGGGTAATAATCACAATTTTAACAGTATGTTCATAAAAGCCAATAAAGCATAAATAAAACATAAAATCTAGTGTAGGCAGAAGAAAAAAATAGTGTCATAATTAAAGAAAGAAGAAGATTCTACAGTTGAAACATACACACACATACCTAGAGTTAAACAAAATAGCTAAAACGTAACATTTTTCTAATCTCTTTAAAAACACCTTTTGTTTTAAAATTCTTAATTGGATTTTTATTTGAATTATTTCAAACATATACAAAAGAATAGAGACTATAATGAAAACCCACCATCAAGCTTTAGCATATCCAATTTAAGACATTTGCTTCAGGTACTTTTTAAAAAAAAAAAAATTATAGACATATCAGAGGCCCTCTAAACACAGCTTCCAGATTCCATTCCTCTCTCTCTTCCTCGGCAGTACCCACTAAGTCAATGTTCATCATTCTCATGTATTTTATAATTTGATACATACTTATACATCTATAAATATATATTGTTTAAAATTTTATGTAAATGAAATCATACCACATGCATCATTCTTCACTGCTTTTTTCACTCAACATGTTTTTATTTTAAAAATATATCCACATTGGTGGGTATGCAGCTCTAACCATTTACTTTCACTTCTACATAATACCACAATTTAATCATCTGCCTAATCCATTTAGACATTTCCAAGGTGGTAGTACTAATATGCACTCCTACCAGAACATGGTGCTTTTCACTGCCCTACTTGGTACTGTTGAACTCACACGCATCTGTATATATAAAATAAATGTAGTACACATGTACACGTTTTTTTAAAAAATCTATCTGATGGGTAAAATGCTATCTCATTGTTTTAATTCACATTTTTGTGGTTACTTGTAAAACCGAGTATCTTTTCATGTATTTATTTCATGTATCTCCTCTTCTGTTTATTGCTAAGTCATACATTTTTCCTCTTTGCAACTGGGTCATCTTTCTCTTCCTGGTATGTACAGAAAGAACCAGGATGTTCTCTTTATGTTTTGGATTCTAAACCTTTGTAAGCTACGTGAGCTCAATATACCTTTTCCTAGTCTGTAGCTCATCATTTTCCCTTTATGGTGGTATTTTTTACATTAGAAGACATTTTAATTTTGATATAGTTACATATGTCAATCTTTCCTTTCATAATTTTTTCTTATATAATCTTAAGAAATATTCCCATGCTGAAGTCACAGATATTCTTTGATATATCCTTCTATAGGATATATAATTTTAAATTTTTATTATATTTATGTTTCTAACCTACCTGGAATTAATCATTAAATGTGAGGTCAAGATCTGTATTTAGTTTTTTTTTCAAGTGAGTAACCAGTAACCTTAGCAACATTTATTGCATAGTCCATGCTTAACCCATTGATCTGTAATGCCACATCCTAGCTTTCTATTCTGTTCCGGTTTATCTCCCTATACATGTGCCCTTACAACCCTATCTTACTCACCATAGCAGCAACTCTGTCCCTCATATGCCCCTTCACACACAAACACATTCTCCCTACTCAAGAGTATTTTGCTTTTTCATAGACCTTTGTTTGCAAATAAAATTTAGCATGAGTTCCAAAAAGGTGGAGAGGAGAATAGTAAATGGAAATGCAGTAAATTTACAGACTAATGTGGACACATAAAATTAAGTCTCCCAATTCAAGATCATAATGATATACAGTGCCATTTATTAAGGTCTTCTTTTACACCCTTCAATTCTGCTCTGAAATTTTATTTAAGAGCTTACAAACTTTAATAGGCATCTTCTTACTTATAATTCTTACTGTAACTGCTGCTCCTGCTAATATAAAGATTTTTTTCCTATCACAGTATAAACTATTTACTAGAGAAATGAGTAGATTTTATGTTGATTTTATACCCAGCAACTCTGCTGAACTCTCATCAGTTTTGAGTTTATAGATTCTTTTGATTTTCTAATGAAAAAAGTGTTCTCAATTATATTACAGATATCCACTTTCTGAAAGTTCGTATTACGCCACTTCCCTTTTACAAAACACCTACCTTAGTAACTGTTTTCAGCAACCAAAAGAAATCCAAAGAGGATTTTTGCTTTTACAAAAAAAGCTGTCACATGCTCCACCTCATTTCGGCTTATGAAATGTTTCATACTTTCTGAGAGCAGGAGAAATCTGTTATTTCCTTTTCTTATTTTATTGTTGAATAGAAGCAGTGATAGAAAACTTCTAAGCTAGTTCCTAACTCTAATGAGAAAGCTTCTGTAATGAGATTTACTGTAGATTTGGTAACCTTTAGCATGACGTAACATATCGTTATACTTGAAGTGATCTTCTAGAAGCATATAGTTGAGTCATGGTTCTTTATCCATTCTGAAAATCTTAAGAGGTGGGATTAGAACATTTACATTTAATATAATTGTTTACATATTAGGATTAAGTCTGCCACTTTCTTATTTGTTTTCTGTTCTGTTTACATTCCTGTTTCTCCTTTCTTGCCAGCCTATGGGCTACTTGAGTGGTTTTTACTACCATATTTTATCTGTACAGATGTTCCCTGACTTACAATGGGGTTAGGTCCCAAAAACACCATCATAAGTTAAATATATCATAAGTCAAAAATGCATTTAATACACCTAACCTGTAGAACATCATAGCTTAGCCCAGCCTACCATATTCTCAGAAAACACTATCCGAAAAACACTGGCAATACAGTATACTGTAGAATACCAGTTGTTCACCTCATGATTACGTGCATGACTGAGAGCTGTGGCTCACTGCTGCTGTCCAGCATCACGAAAGAGTACTGCATGCATAATCTTTAGCCCAGGAAAAGATCAAATTCAAAATCGGAAGTGTGGTTTTTATTGAATGTCAATCACTTCTGCACCATTGTAAAGTCAAAAAAATCCTAATTTGATTCACTGTAAAACAGTACTGTCTGTAGTCTTTATCTCTTGTTACAGTTTTTTAGTGCTTGCTTTAGAGATTACAAGTTACATAATTTATCACAGTCTATCAGTATTTTTTTTGCAACTTCAAGTGACATGTAGAAATCTTACTGACAATTATATCACATTACTCTCCCTTCTTTATGGTATTGTCTTAAATATCTCTGGCATACAATAAATGCTATGTTAGAAATGTTATAACTTTTGTTTTAAATGTCAACCATAAATTTTTAAATCCAGGACAAAAGTCTCAGATATTCACCCTTCCCATTATTTCCTCATTCCTGATGTTCCACGTTTTCTTCAGTTATCATTTCCCTTCTAAAGAACTTTCTACAGCAATTCTTTGAGAAAAGAACTGTTGCTGATAAATTTCTTAATTTACTTTCATCTGAAAATGACTTTATTTTACATTTATTCCTAAAGGATATTTTTGCTGGAGGTATAATTAATTACAGGTTAACAGTTCTTTTCTTTCAGAACTTGAAAAGTGTTCTACCATTTGTCATTTTCACCTATTCATGTTTTGATTTTTCATAATTTCTTTTTCTTTTTAAATAAAAAACTTCATTTAACTCTCTGAACTACTTTATTAAGAAAATTAATTTCATCTGGAGTGAATACAATGAACTAATTCTTAGATTTTTCTCATATCTATAATAGCATTAGAGTCCTTCGAGTGTTTTATTTGGAATTTTGAACAGCACTCATTTTGAGTCAGAGATATTTTGTTTGTTATCTCTTAATTCACCTTTTTTTTTCCCCTCCCAACTCTTCCTCCTGTCTAGCAGTTTTGTAGTTCCCTTCACCTATATCCAACCGAGGACCAGGTATTTATAAACATGTGTGTATATAACCTACCTTACTTAGCTATCACATGAACATGTTCCTTCTTTCCAAATTTATAACAAACTTCTTGAGGGTAAAGATCATGCCCTAGGCATCTGTATCCATCACAACACCTACACAGTACTGAGCACCAAAAATGTATTCAGAAAATAGCAGTCAAGTTAAATTTCTAATCTGCATTGGGGGCTACAAATCTAACAGACATAAGTCTTATTTAAATCGCTTAGGGTACAGAATTTAATCTTCAATTTTCTTTCCTATACAATAATAATTCATAAAACAGTGGTTCTGGAACATCCTTACCTCCTTGTTCCCACTGTATACAACTCAAACCTCCTCTCCACATACAACTTCTTTGGAAGTACAAGAAACTGCCAAGACCTTCTGATACTTTATCCCAAGTGGCAAATAGTGGCAGAAAATGAGACAATATCACAATGCTGGTTACAGCAGCACTCACTTCCATTGCTGTAGAACTAACTACCCGTTAAGGTTTTGATACAACTCACTCCCTTGCCTCTCTTCTTTCTTTCACCCAGGCATTTCCAGAAGTAGGTTTCCTAATATCTAGTCTATACACCTTCTGACCAAGGAAAGTATAGAAGAAACTCAATAGGAATATTTAGCTATCAGTTAAGTAAAAGTTCCAAATTAGTCCCTACGTAAAGTCATTCTGGAAGCCTCTCCTTTCAGTGGACCCTGACCTAGCAAAAATCACTCAAAAGAAGTTTCATGTTTGATGTCATTACTCCAAAAAATCAAAGTGCTGTGAAGGAAGACAGTGAAACAAAAGATTCCTCTTAACTCAAATGATATTTGAGGTCCTAATAGAAGCTACAATTCAAATTTGTCAAATGGAAAAAGTGTAATACTATGTGTTTAAATTATTTAATTAATATTATAGTAATGAAATATTAGTCTTCTATAGTCTAGATCATTTTCAGCGAAATGAACTTTCAGATTTATCTTGTTTTAACATCAAAATCATATCTCGTATTTTACAAGCCTACTAGAACCAATTACTGTTATATAATTTTCAAAACTGAAAAGTTATATTCCCAAAATATATTCCTATCCTAGCACATAAGATATTACATATTTTGACCATCGCTATCCCTATGATTTTTCCTTTCCAATTTAATCACTAAATATGATTAAATTGTTTTTATACATGGTACCAGTTTTGAAAAGTAATACCTGATGTATTCTTCAACTTCTTTCTGGTACATTTACAAAATAAAAATATTGTTAATCTTACTATGACTACCTCTTTTCTCCTAAAAATTAAAAACAGCTATATTTAGCTTGGAATATTAATTTCTCACTTAAAAGTTTTAATGATACAATTAACTTTGGAAAAGTAAAGTTAGGTCATTTCACAAACTCTAGAGAAAGGAGAATTATTATTTTCGTTCACAATTAGCCTGTTATATATTTTTTTTTTTTTTTGGAAAATTTAACAAACAAGCAAACAAAAGAATCCAAATTGCTATGCTATGGTTCATAAAATAAGAATACTATAGGTCTCCGAGCACTCGGCACAACTTCAATGTTTAAAGGATAAATAGGGTTTTATCCTCAGAATCAGACCAAAAAGTACAAATTAATAATAATGGAAATTTTAAAAAAACACAAATGTTTTATTAAATTATATTTCATAATTTTAAAGAGCAATAATGTAGAACTTTCAATCCTGATATATGCGAGGATCAATTTATAGCGTTTTTAAATATATTTTTATTTTGGCCTTTCTTCATTCTTGGTACTATTTTATGGTTAACTTTAAATAAAAACACAATGTGACAGTCTACAGCCATGCCAGCCAGCCTGAACAAAGCCAATCCTATCTGATCTCAGAAGCTAAGCAGGGTCAGTCCTGGTTAGTACTTGGATGGGAGACCACCACCTAGGAAGACCAGGTGATATAGGCATTAAAAAGAAAAAAAAAACACAATGTGACAAAACTATGGAAATGATAAAATGAGGAAGGGGGAGCGGGTGAACAGGCAGAGAACAGAGGATTTTTAGGGCAGTGAGTTTATGACATTACAATGATGGATGTAAATCATTACTCTTTTGTCCAAACTTATAGAATGTACAACACCAAGAGTGATCCTTAAGGTAAACTGGACTGGGATGATTATGTGGTGTCAATATTGGTTCATCCTTGGTAAAAATGTATCATTGTGGTGAGTGATGTTGAAAACAGGGAAGGCTACGCATGTGTGGGGGCAGGGGGCATATGAAAAATTTCTATACCTTCCTCTCAATTTTGTTGTAAACCTAAAGTTCTCTAAAAAGATAATCTTTTTAAAAAACCCACAATGTAATAATATCTTCACAATTTCTGCATGTAGAAGATTTTATCATTAAAATATAGAAATTATCTTCATTTACACCAATATGTTAAGCTGCAAATAGTATTTTAAAAAAAACAAACGTTATCTAAATGTAAATTTTAATATGACTTCTAATCTAGAAAGTATTAATTTAAACAACAAAGTGGTTAATGATAGAAATTTTTTTTTTTCCCTGCTGGACAAAAAAGAAAGTATCTATGTAAAATGCATGATGAAGTGTCAAAAATGCTTATTTGAAGATCTGACAAGGATTTTTTAACTATAAGAAACTACTATGGTTGTACTATCTGATAGTCAAATTAACCAAAAGAACAATATTTCCTTTATCCCTTCTCCCCCTAACCCCCACCAAGTTTTCATTATAGCAACCTGCATTGTTCCTTCAGACCATAACATTTTAAAAGTTGTCAGTTATAATAGAGCTCTTTCATTCCTGGCTCAACAGATTCACAAGGTGTGTTCTTAGAAATCAACTATAGGCCACATATCTTATTCTACTGCTATTGAGCCTTATAATTTCATAAAATAATCGGAGGCCAGATAACACTCACATAAAAAAAAATCACTAAAAGCACTAGTTTACTAGTGTTTCCTAACCCTCAATTTAGTAACCTTTGATGATTTTTTTCTACATCCATGTATATTTATTTATACTAGCAATACTTTTCTTTAAAATGACTTATTTTGGGGAAAACAAATTTCTTTAAAAACTAAAGTCTGTCTGGTAATTAATATCACAGATATGTCTGCTAATCATAGCTGTTTTCTAAAATATTAAGATAATATACCAATTAAAATTTAAATGTTTGCTCACATATCATTTAAACTCAACCCTGGTATACTTGTCTAAAAATAGATACCCAGTGACAACCTAGAAGATCTTATCACATGCTGCCTATCTCAGCCAATAACCAACTGAATTATAACACATTTACATACAAGAATAAACTTGAATATTGAGTTGCTTTTCTTTCTAAGATTAAATATAAGACCAACTTCATGTAGAAAACTCAATATATTCAGAATAAGTAGATATAAGATGGCATTACTGGCACTGAGGGGATGCTTATTTCCAGGAATAACAAAAACACCAATTTCGAGTTAAAGCAAAAGAATTTTTGGATAGGAATAATCAATACTATATAGCAAAGGAAATGCACATTTTAGAAAAATTTAGCCAGTCACAGGATTCTCAAAGGATTCTGAAAGAACAAGTCTTGCTGCTTTTTAGAAGTTGAATAAAATTTTAAAAATAAATCTACTGAAACCATTTTCATATTATTTCATCTACTATTTTTAAATGGTAATTGAGTGTTAAGGTTTATCATTACCTTTGGCAATTCCCATTCCGACCTAGATCCATCGGCACTGTAGTAATACTGTCTACCTTGATCGTCAACATGCTTGAGCCACTATAAAAACAGAACAGGTGTTACTTTTTAATTTAAGTAAAAGTGAGTTTAGGCTTATACAAACACAGATATTAATATTATTCTTATGAATTTTATTCTACTTGCTCAAGAAAATGGCAAAAAACCAAAATTAGCAACCTTGCATTTTAAGTTTGGTAAGAGTAAATAAACTCATTATTAAATGTAAGTCTATTTTCTCTTTTCTCCAAAGTCAAGGAAGCGGTTCAAGCACTACTTAGCATAACAAGAAATAGATAACATAAAGTATACACAGATACATACGCACTGAACTCGGGGTTGAGAAATTAACAAGAGGATTTTTCTTCAATTTTTAAGTATTAAAAACTACTGAAAAATTTAAACCAAATTTCATGCAGCCAACACAGCTTACTCAATATGATTTAAATAACAGTAACAACAAAACTACTTTACATAACATAATACAGGAACTCTGAGGGGGAAAAGACCAAATATTGCTCATAAAAACATATCATCTTGATTGTAAAATATATGAATACTGCTGTTTCCTTATGTTATAGTATCAAAAAATTAAAGCAGAAATGAGGGATAGAAGCCTACCTCCATTCACTCCCAAGGGCCTATTCTTTAAACCAGCACAACCAACCAGTTACCTTCTCTGATGATACAAGATGTAATACACACATAAAATTTCAATATACATTCTCAAAGTAGTTAATTAATCATAAAATACTAGATTCATGGTTTTTTTTTTTTTTTAAATAACCTGGTTATAAAAGGGAGTACAGGAAGTGAAGTGGTATATCATAATGGCATATTGAGAAAACTGTTCCCAAAAATCTATTCCCCAAGAAAAATACAGTCGGCCCTTTGTATCCATGGATTTCACATCCACATATTTAACCAACTGCAGATCAAAAATACTGCACCCCCCAAAAAAAATCCCAGAAAATTCCAAGAAGCAAAACTTGATTTGCCACATACTGAGCACTACACTGATTCCATGAGAATGAAGTGATGTGTAAGCACACCCTTCTGAAGCCTGTATGCAAATACTATGCTATTTTATATAAGTGACCATCCTTGGATTATGGTATCTGCAAGGGAAGAGTAGGGGCAGGGGCCTTGGACCAATCTCCCACGGATAGAGGGATGACTGTATAAAGAAGTATGTTTATTGAAGGAGTCTAAACAGAACGATACTCAACAGGTCTACTCTTAAAAAGGTCTGTGGTAAGCAGGTTCTGACACCGTAAAAATCACTGTAATTGTAAGCAGTTTAAAACCATGAATCAATAGTTAGACTGAGTTTTCATGTTGTCAACTGACATGATTACAGAATTACAATGAAGAATACTTCCATGAGTTTTAAAATACTACTAAAATTTCAGTACACAACAATTTTATGAGAGGATTTGGTCAAGAAAACTAGATGAGAAAAAAAGAAGGTACCTTTTCATTAGTATAGTCACTGGTATATAAGGTATGCCCACGTTCATCCAACTCTTCTGACCAACCCCTTGGAGGAGAACCACACTGACTATCTGACTGGCTGTGACAACTGCTGTGGTAGTTTTCTTCTGATGAAAGAAGCTATAAATAGTCAGAAACATAAGGATTTTTCTTCTTTGAATAATATAAATATGCAGCAGTTGAAAATCTAAGAGACTGGCTATAAGTACTAAAATATCTTGACTATATTTGAATATTTAATTTTCAAAACAAATTAGTCTTTTAAATGGTACACTGTAAATGCTGAGGTGAAATTAATAAGTTACTTTATCACATTAATGCAACTCTAGAAAAGTTCACCATAATAAAAATTGAAAACAATGTTTTCAGACTGAGAGATAGAATGCTATCTCTTATTTAATGCTGGTTTTGAACTGAAATCCAGTTTAAAACGACAGAGGTGCGCATGTGTATACAAGTCTATGTGTAAGCAAAGAAAGTGATGAGGACACTCCAATAGACAGCATCTTTAAAGTTCTCACCTATGTATCACAAGTTCCTAGCCAAATGCCTAGCAAACAGTGCTCAATACAAATATCTTGAACTATTTTTAAAAAGTGTGTGGGAGGCAGCAGGGTAGAAAAGACACTTGCTTTGTAACACTATATTTTATGTTCTAATTTATTGGCAAGTTTCCCTAAAGCACCCAACCAAATGCTTATTAAAGAATTGGAAACTAAACTTCAAAACAAGAAAAAATGAGAAAATTCAGAAACAATACAGAGAGATTAAGAAATTCAGTAAAGAAATAATTTAGGCATGCCTTTACTTAAGAAAGCATGATAAACGACATATGAGAGAAACAAATAAAATATTTTTTTATTTAAGAAAATTTTTTAAGAAAATTTAACAATTTCTGCTTTTTCAAATGAGAGGCACCATATGTGACTAAGTAGCAATTTGCTGGCAGTACTGGGACTTCATTCATTCCACAAATATTTACTGGATTAACTCTCACATGCAAATGACCCTCCCAGGGTCACTTTCAGATAAAACAGTTTCTACCTTTAAATCTTATTTGATCAGACTATTTTCTACCACCATAATTTGGTCTGAAACACTAAAATGGGTTAGATTCTAAATGTTGTAGAAGACATAAACAGCCTAATATTAATATGTTCACAAAGGCTGACAGAGACAACATTGCAGAAGCCCTGCACAAAGTGAGCTGTATGTTTTATAACAGTAATATTTTTAAAAAATGAAAGCCTAATTTAAAAATCAGGGGTTTGTTTTTATTTAATTGAGACCACTTAAAATGTAAGCTCAGATAAGAGAAGTGTAATAACATCTTTTAGAAATGGAATAAAAAAGGCACTCTAATTAGTTATATTAATTTAAGAAACACTAAATTATTTTCTCATAAATATGACTTTCTATTTGACAAAATGCTCACAATTTCTCAATTTTTGAGCACTAAAGATGTTCCCTTGTGCCATGAAAAGTAACCTCCAGTATCCTGATATATTTTATTATTCTAATAAACCAGAAGTATCTTTAAGATCTTGATATTTACTGCCAGAAAAAAAAGCCATTTAAGGACAAGTAAATAAAAATTAAGATTATTTTCGGCACACGTTCTCCAAATGTTAACTGCTCTATACTTAGTAACTGCATTCAGCAGGGTATCTGGCTCAGTAACTTGGGGGTATATATTCTACAGCAAATGTAGCCTAGTAGACATATAAGGGGAGTATACAGATGTTCCATTTACAGAAGAATGACAGGCAGACACCAACTGATCATCTGGATAAAAACAGTTTAACAAACTACATAAAAAAATTTTTTTTAATCATTAATGAGCAAGAGGTTAGTTAAGAAATACTCAGAGGTCAAAAACTAAGTAGAAGCAAGAATCCAGAAAGAAAAGCAGAATAAAAAGACCACCTTTCTCCTTAAAAGTATTTGCCAAACTGCAAACTAGAACACCGTTTTCAAGGCCATGCAGTATCGGGGAACAGGACTCAGGACCACCAAAGGCAAGGAGTGTAAAAGGATACTCCACGATACAGAGCTGGGAAACCCAAAGAATTATAACTGAGATTAAACTAGAAAGAACTTTTGTCCCTTTACTCCACACTAAGGAAATCACAGGAATCTTCTCCAATTATCAGGGGTGGGGAAATTCCTATTCACAAGTCCATCTTCATGCAATACAAATTACTACTACCTAACTGGCCTGTAAAAACTAAAGCTTAAAATTTAGTTTCAAATGTTCATAGGATACTAGTTTAGGAATTCCTAGGCACTTGGCAAAAACAAAAGCAAGCCCTCTGTGAAGGTGCAAACTTCCAATCCTAGCATTAAAGGCTTCCTTCCTATATATGAATGTTCAAAAGCTATTATCTCACATTAATACACATACACACACGCACACACGAAATAACACACTAATGACAGTCAGCAGAAAAAGAGATGGCATAATCAGACTCTCAAAGACTTTATATGCTAGAATTATCAAAAATAAAATATAAGACTAAAGAAAGTTATGACAAATAAATGCAATAAACAAGTGGTCCTTCACCGGATCTTTCATTGCAGGAAAAAAACTATAAAGAATATTACTTGACAAGTGAAAAACACAGAATATTAACTTTATTAAATAATAGACCAGTATTAATTTGTGTGTGTGTAATAAATATATCTGTCACCAAAAATATATGTATTTATATTTATATATATTTATATGTGGTTTTGCTAGAAAACGTATACTTAAAAGAATAAAATAATTATGCTGTCTGTTCCAAATGGTTCAGAGAAAAATTACTGGAGAGTAGAGAGAGTGAAGAAAGAAATAAAGCACATGTGGCAAAGTATTAACAATTGGTAGATCTAGATGAAGGGTATCTAGTATATGGATGCTTACTATACTATTCTTTCTAGTTTTTTTGTAGGTTTAAAACATCTCAAATTCATAAGATGAGGAAGTTCCCCTAAACAAAAAATAACACCTTTTTTTAAAATTCAAGGATTGGTTTAATATCAAATAAAAAAAGTAGATGAAGAGAAAAATAGTGAACAGAAGCTACATCTGGAAATTGCTGAGAATAAGCAGAGTGACAGAGATAAAAATTTTAAATATAAGAGAAATCAAGAGACATGACAAAAGAGTGAACGGATTAAACATTCATCTACTCACAGTTCCAGAATGAGACGCAAGAAAAAATGAGACAGCAGCTATATATAGATAATGGCTAAGAATTTCTCAGAACTGATCAAAGACAGGACTCCTCAAATTCAGGGTTCCCAACAAAGCCCTGGCAGGAAATAGAAACATACCTTCATCTAATCACATCATAGTGAAATTACAGATAGATCTTAAAAGCTACCAGCAAGAAGAGCCAAGCTACCCTTTAAGGAAAGACAATCAGACTGCAAGCTGAATTTTCATCAATAATGGAAGCTTGAAAACATGAGAATAAAATCTTCAATAAACTAGGAAAAAAGCAAACAAGTAAACATTCAACTTAGATCTGTATACGTAGTAAAGATATTCTTCAAATCACTCAAAGAATGAAATAAATTTCCAGATGAACAAAAAACTAGATTCTATCACTAACAGAACCTCACTAAGGAAATTTAAAAGTACTTAAGACAGTAAAGTTAACCAAGATAATCTAATTTGCATAAGAAATGTGATAGAAGGAAGTAGGAAATAGGATTAAAGAGTTACCATATAAAACAACAATATGGGAGCTAAAAACAGAAATAAAAGACAACAATGGTACAACAGCATGCATCGTTCTTGTAGGGCTTTAAGGAGCAAGAAGATACCGATTAACTTTAGACTTTGATAGTATGCATGTTAAAATTTCTAAGGTAGGGTTTCTACACAGCAGCACTACTGACATTTAGGACCAGATAATTTTTTGTTGGGGGAGCTGCCCTGTGTATCACAGGATGCTCACCAGCATCTCTGGCCTCCAACCACTAGATGCCAGTGGCACTCTCCCAGCTGTAACAACCAAAAATGTCTCCACATTGTCTAACACCAGGAGGCAAAACTGTCCCCAGTTGAAAACCTTTGTTCTAGGGTAACCATCAAAATAATAAACTTCTAAGTTAAAATGGAAGACTCCACTAAAATAAAAACATTGAGATATGCTTTAAAAGACCTAAACCCACAAGAATAGGAAGAACACAAAAAGAGACAACAGTCACAAAACTCAAGAAGCTTTTTCCAAAGCAGATGAACAATAACGCAGAAGCTAAACTGGTAGGGTAAGGAGTAGAGTTGTGGAGGAAAGATGAAATCCAACAAATTTATAGAGCAGATTCTTCAAGTGGCTCAGGAACTGACAGTATTAGGTATTCCTGAAACTGGGGGTGAAGGCAGAGGTATAAAATGAGGACCACAATTGCCAGAAAGCCCTTCATACCTGGCTGCTAGGTGTGCACCCCTGCCTTATCTTAGCAGAAGTACAGGGATTTTTCCCTCTGAAGAGGGAAATCAGTTAAGACTCTGAGTTAGAAGATAACAAGCACAACTGAGACATGGGTAGCAAACAGAAAGAGGGAAGACTGAGGAATTATGCACAAACTAAATGCCAACTACCAAAACCTTGGCAGCCCTTACTTTGTAGACAGAAGATTTTAAGACTTCTGTGGAAACTCGATTAGTCCAAAAGACCTAATGGTTCTAACATTGGGGACTCCCCAAAAATCAGCAGACCCAGATGCCATAAAGTGAAATTCAAAGTGCCTTGCAATTGTGAGAAAAAAATGATTTCCAACCTAGAATTCTATACTCAGGCAACTAGCAATTAAATATAAGAGCAGAATATAGACATTTTCAAACATGATGTCTCAAGTTACTGGAAGTTGTGCTCCACCCACTTTGGAAACATCTGTTTTTACACAATTTGTGCAGAGACTAGATACATAAATCTGAGGATCTGATATACAAATCACTCTCATTCATTTATTGAAATGGAAAGCTAAGAAACCTGTCGCTAAAAGTTCCTGTGTCTACTTTAAATTCCTTTATCCTATAATTTAGCCCTTTCCCTAGTTTCCCCAAATTATAACATTTTACTTTATTGTTAATATGCAGGATAACTTATTTTCAAATCTTTCTAAATCTATAATTCAAGTAATTTTCTTAATATTTTTCTTCTAATAGTAACCAGAATCAATTTCTCTCACTATTCAAAATCTTATTCTTAACACTAAAGGTACAAGTTATCACCAACCAAAGCTATAAATAATCAACTGAAAAAGAGGAAAAGAAGAGGGGTTATTAACTATGAAAATCTTTTAGATTCTACTAAATACGGGATGTGTTATCTGATTTTTTCATCTCCCTAATTAGAATTGTTTTTATTGTACAAGTCAGCTGCTTTTTATAAGAGCAGGGTATCCTGTGCAGGTGCAGGGCCCCAGTCTATTAAACAGTAGGATTTAAGAGTATTCCAGCAATCCTATCCAGGATTCTCCTGCATATCTAAACAGACCCAAGGAACCTCTACTGAACTCTGAGATGAGTGTTTCTCAAAATATAGCTGGACAATTCATTACATCACTCTTTAAGAAGTGTGGAAAAAGGTGAAATCAAGGGGGCTGGGGAGAGATACTACGAACACTTGTTAGAGAACAGAATGACATTAGAGCAAAATGTCAGACTTAAGGATGGTCCATGTGTAGCAAAGGAATTATACTTATTTCCTCTACATAAAAATAAAAAGTATGTGATGACATTAAAGAATTAAAAATTAATTAATTAAAATAAATAAATAAGACCAAGATCTCCCCCCCTCAAAAAAGAAAAAACTTAAAATAAAAAGTGATCTTGTACTAACAAAAAACTAAGAATTATCTTGATGGCTATACCAAACCAATAGAGAAGAGTACCTGTTTTAATTAGTTAAATGATTTTGTTTTTATGTATCTGGCTAAGTCATATCATATTTTTTTTTCCTTCTTTTTCTAAAAAATGTCACTGCTTGGGCAATAACAACGATTGAATTAGTATTGACTAGCACATTAGCACGTCGGGGAAACCACTGGCACAAAGCAACTTTAATCCAGTTAATTCTGGAGCTGGTAAGCATACTACAAGGTGAGCTATTGTCTACTAGTTATAGAGATTAGGAAGTAACTAGCATTAATATAATAAAACTTGGAAAGAAGATTTTAGCACTTTAGTGATTTCAAATGTTCTACCATTTCTATACCAAGATACAAACCTATTCATTCCTTTTGTCTTTGAATAACGAAAAGAGAGAATGTTTGGTAACTCACTGGTCGATTCCTTGATTAATCATACCTCTTGATCTCCTGGACTTTGGAAATCTCCTTTGCTGAAGCTTGTATCCCGAGTCCACCGAGGGGGTTTCCAGGTTCTTTCCTGTGTTCCTCTGTTATAGTAATAACAACGCCCTGAACTATCTTTATGAGTTTCCCATTCTCCATTAATCTGAATTGCTGGGCTCCCAGGAAGCGGGGGGAGAGCAGACTGGGATATTTTCAGTTCTTGTAGATTAGCATAGACGGGAGAATCTGGACGTCCTTGATTCGGAGGTGTCGTTGCCTGTGAAAAATTTTGAAGATTCATGTATAAACTGGCATAATCTTTATAAATTAAAATTAAACAAAACACGAAATTTATAAACATAGATACTAACATTCATTTTAAAATACATACAGGCATACGTATTCTTTCTAATGAAGTAACAATTTAAGTTTTAATATTCATATTTTTACTGAAAAAACTTAAAGATTCAAATATACTCCAAAGTGTGATTAATAACTTTCCCTCATCCTGAAAGAATACGTGACTAGAAATAAGGAGTTATGAGTTCTACTTCAAGATCTGGCACTAACAATTTGTATTATATCACTTCATCTCTTTGAAATTAAATTTTTAAATCTCTGTAAATGAGAAAATTAGATTAAACAACCATAGGTCTCCTCTGGCTCTAAACTTCTATGATTTTAGAGAATTTTTAAAATATAAAAAATCTTAGAGGACCTCAGCATTTATACAGAGAATTATCAAGTTTTATGTTAGAAGTTCTAATATTAAACTAGAAATATAAATGAAAGATAAAAAAGATATATTACTTCCACTAAGAATTTATTTACTACACCCTATTCCTTCTCAGCAGTCATAAACAAATCATTTAATCTCTTCCTAGTTTTCATATTTGTGAATTTCCTAACAAGGGAAAAATAAGAATGAGCAGTAACTCTGAAATTCATGCTTAATCTTAAACTGCCTTTTATTTTTTTTTTACTGTCTCACTAGATGTCAGTCAAGAGCAGAATACTCTCCACACAATTTGTATAAAGACACTGTAAACTGTAATAAGTTAGAAGTCTAGTTACTGGGGGGGAAAGCACACATCTGAGAACACCGCTTTATCCTGTGTATTCATATCTGCGTATATATTTTTCCTTTTACAACGGGGTTTCTCAACCTCAGCACCATTAGCCTTTTGGGACACATCACTCCTTGCTGTGGGAGGCTACCCTGTGCACTGCAGAATGTTTATTAGCTTCTCTGGCCTCTGCTCACTAGACAATAGTGGCATTCCCCTGACTGTGACAACTAAAAAGTCTCCCCACATTGCCAAATGTCCCCTAGGGACAAAACTGTCCCTGATTTAGAACCACTGCTTTGTCATATAAAACCTCAGCGTTATATTTAGATATTCGATTACTTCTATAATATACCCAGAGTTTTATGAATGCTTAAAAATAATGAATTAAAAAGGAAAATGTGGATGGATACACTGAATCAGTTTTACTGAAATTAAAGTACTTTAACTTCTAAAATATTATTTGCCTTTGAAATAATTATAATGACTCTAAATCACAGAATACATTTTAAAAAACAGTAAAATAACTCAACATTTGTAAAATGGTTACCTTTCGTCTTTTTACACATGATAATTATGCCAAGACTATGTACCCAATGATACAAATTAGACTAATGCAAATTAGAATAATATAATTTTTTTAAATGCTAGCTTTGAATTTAGACTACCACCAAACAGCATCTTTCTATGAAGAAAATCTATCCATGAAGGCAGTATTTCTCTTCCAAACTAACCATATCCTGGTGAATTCTCCAGAATAACAATGCTTATCTCACTAAAATGAACTGTTAATACAACAAACAATTCTGTATAGTAAATTATTTCTCAGAATCTTATCAAGAGAATATTTATTCAACAAGTATTGAAGAACTTCTTATTTGTTCCTGATACTTTACTAGACTTGGGGAAATAAAGATACCAAGAAACAGCCATTTTCTAAATGATGTTTATGGACAAAGTGTAAATCTTTAAGACACAACTAGTTCCTATTGTTTAAACAGCTCAAATTTAAACAGTTTTTCCAATTTTAAAAAAAAATTAAACTGCTTCAACATAGTTCATAGGGCTAGAGTAATTCTGAAACAAAAGCAAAGAAGAATTAAATGAAAGAAAATTATAAATCAATCTCAGTTATAAATGAATATATGCCAAGTAAAACATCAGCAATCAAATCCAGCAATGCATTAAATGGATCTGGAAAAAGCAGAAATGTTAAGAAAGTCTGTCTTTAGGAAATCTCTTACTGTAATTATTTACATTAATAGATTAACACGATCACCTCCACAGACACCAACAAAGCATTTGACAGAATTCAACATGGATTCAGGATAAAACTCAGCAAGTGAGGAACAGATGATGCCTCCTTAATTTGACTTTTAAAAATTATTTAGAATAACCATCATATTTAGCATGACACTGATGAAAAAAATTTTCATTAAAGTCAAGAATAATACTAAGATGCTTTCATTCAAAATTGTACTAGAGGTCCTAAGAAATGTACTAAGATATGAAAAACGAATTAAACTCATCAATACCTAGAAGAAAAAACACTCAACATTTGTCATTGACATTGTATCTGAAAACCCAAGTACATAAAAACTAAGAAGCTATTAGCAGTTAGTTGGCCAGATACAGGATCATCTAATCAGTTTCCCATACGTGAGCAATGACAAGTTGGAAAATGTAACAGAAGAGAAAATTTCATTCATAATAGGAAAGAACTGTTCAAGACCAATAAATTCTAACAAATGTACAAAACCAAATGAAGAATACTTATAACACTTTCCTTAGGCACCTAAAATTATACTTAATAGATAAACTTTTGTTCCTAAATGGAAAAACTGAACTTTGTAAACATGTTAACTCTCAAAAAATTAATCTATTAAGTCTACAAATTCAATGTAATCTTCAGCATGTAGTATAGTCAGTACACCACCTAGTACACCGTAGTACTTAATGAAATTTGTTGAATGAATGAACAAACATGTGAATCCTTAAAGACTACAAACATATATGCCCAATTAAAAGTAAAATTCAAGGACTTGGAACTGGATACACATGATAAAGTGAGAGGAAACTAGAAAACATCCACATCCACATTTCTAGTTTGGAGAAAAAGATGGACAGTTGTATCACCACCCAAGACAGAAACTATCTAAAAATGAATTGAGTGTCAAGTACTCAGTGAGGTGATAATATTACAACTATGAATTTAAAAAGTCTTGAATTCTCAGACCTCATAATATAGTAAAAGTGTAACAAAAAATCATTTCAATGCATAATAGACACAATGCTAGAGCTACACATGAGCTACTATGGGAGCAAAAAAGAAGAGAACTTGAAACAAGTGACTAAGCCTTAGAAATTAAATAAAAGTTAGCCAGGTAAAAGCTGGGGATGCAGGAGGCAGCAAGAACAAAAGTTTGAAGAAGAAGAAGAAGAAAAAAGGCATGGTATAGTCAGAGAATGAAGCTGACTCACAGAATAGGTAAAAGGAGCAGCGGGATAAAGATTAAAGGAGAAGCAAATGACAGAAAGAGACGTTTGCCATGTTAAAAAAGCATAGACTTTACTTAGTAGCATTTAGGGAACTAGTGAAGACTTTAAGACAGAAAGTACATTCTGATTTAAAATTTAAAAATAGTACAGATTTTAAAGGGACATAACTAGAGGCCGAGATCAGTTAGGTTAGTACAGACGGTAAAGAAAGCTGCAATAAAATAACAGTAGGAATGGAAAAGCAGGGCTGGATTCAAGAAATAATTATAAAGTTAAATTAACATGCAGATTGTATCTTTGTTTATGTGAAGCATATTTTTTGTATGTGTTTTTAATCATACATTAAGTAATGTCAAGATGAAGAATAAGATAAAAAGAGGAGCAAAAAGGAGATCATTTAGAGTGTATTAAGTTAATGGGCCTTTAAAATATTCAGATGAAGATGCTTAGACTGTTATATAGACTGGGAGCTCAGTACAGAAATCAGGGCTAAAAATTAAGTGTAAAAATCATCACCATATAGGTGGAGCCAGTAACTTAGGACAGTACACAATGAGAGGAGGAGAAAAACAGAACCCTGGAGAATACTAAGCAGTTGCTTTACAAATTAAAACTAGAATACAGATACACAATTAGCACAGGGTCTGGTATGGTGATCGCTACTGTTGTTATTAAGTATTACTGCAATTAATTAAGGTGCCAGACAAAGTAAGAGAGGATCTAGTAAAGGAGAAGAAAGAAAAGTCAGAAGTAGATGGTGTAACAGGAAAAGACAGTCTTTAAAAGTCAACAAGGAAAATTTCAAAAAAGAGGAAACTCGACGGTACCAACTCAAAGACTTCAATATAAGGACTCTGAAACAAATCACTAGATTCAGCAATTAATAAATAATTAAAAGACTTCAGCTTCTAGCCATGAAGATCCAAAATTACCTTCCTTCTATAAACAACCAGAAAAGTGAATAAAATACAGAAAACAGGTATTTTCAGGCATTGTCCAAAAAGCAGCATAGGACTGTGATCCCTGAGAGAAGAAACAAAGGCAGTGGGCCCTGCCGCTCCCAGGCTTTTTCCCTAGAGGTAGTTTCCAGAAAGCAGCCCAGGGAGGGGAAGCCCAAGCACAGTCTCGCAAGCTCAGTGAGTGAACAGGACAGAGAAACAGACTTATAGTTATTACTTAAGGAACAAAGTAAACAATACAAGAAATGAAATTAGGTAAATATCAAACATGCAAAAAGGAAAAGGAGAGGGAATGGTCTCTAATTTTTTAAATCAGGGAATCTTCAAACTTTGTTGGTATTCTTCAAAACTGATGTATCAAGAAATCGTGGTGAAAGTATATGCGAAAAAAAGATATAACAGTAATTCTAAGAACAATATATAATTTGAAGAAATGTATTGACAATGAATGAATGGAAAAACTTTAATATTTCACATTTTCACTTTCCACTAGTTAAATTTTTCAGTGGATGGTCATTTAAAATGTTGTTCATTTGTTTTTTAGAAACACTTTCTAGTAGACATAACAACTTTCTTTTCAAGTTCCAGTCAAGATGAAGAAGAAATTGCTGTGCTTGCCTCCTCTCATGACCACATCAAAATTACAACTAACTATAGGCAACCATCAAGGAGAACTGCCTGAAGTCTAGCTGAACAGAAAGAAGTCTTATAACTATAGATATATACAAAAGTAGCCACATTAAGATTGAGACTGAGACTGGTCCCATACCCACCAGTGGCAGTTAAAAATCGGGAGGAACATCTCAACTGTAGAAGTCTCCACTGAAAAGCAAGGGTGCCCAGCCTAACATCGGTGCCAAGGAGAGAAGTCCCCATAATTTTTGGCTGTGAAAACCAGCAGAGACTGTGGCTGAGTGAGACAGAGGGCTGCAGAAGTCCCAGAAAGTCCTCTTAAAGGCAAACACAAACTTATTTACTAACTCACTTGCTCTGAGCTCCAGCACTGAGGCAGCAGACTGAAAGGTGCCAAAAAAGGAAGAGAAATGCTTGGCTTCAGGGCAAAGGCTGGAAGGCTGCTTTCTCCCAGACAGAAATGCTGGCAGAACCCATTGTTCCTTTGTCGCCATTGTTCCTTTGTCAAGTCCGCCCCACTCCCAGGGTACAGACACAGGCAGGCGCCATATCTGAGTCTCAATCAACCTGGGCAACACCATTTGCCCCGCTCTGGTGATTCCCTGAGACCCCGCCCCACCCAACTTGCAGGCCCACCCACGCCTCTTGGTTCATGTGGCAGACTTTCCTAAAATCTATCAAAGCTTCACAAAACCAAAACAAGCAGCATCTGGCTCAGCATGCTCCATACCTCTTGCCAAGCAGCCCTAAGCCCAGCATTAGCGGCAGCTGGCCTTGGTTTGCAACTTCACCTCCTCCAGCACCTCCAAGCCCAGCACAAGTGGCAAGATCACTCTGTCACTCATACCAAGTGGCCCTGGGCAGGGCACAGGCAGTGGGTGACCTTGGCCTGGAACAGAGCCCCTCCCAAGAGGCCCCAGAACTAATATATCTGGTAGCCAAATTCAGATAACATGAGAGCACCACCCAACCACCTATACAAACGACACACACAAAGGGCAGACTGGGCACTATCAGAATCACACTAAAGTAAATCCTGCTCCCTAGGGTCATCAACTGTATAACAGCTCCTTCACTGTAGACACAGCCACCCTCAGCCTGAGAGTCAACCCCCCCACCCACCCACTGATCTGCAAACAGCAACCAAGGCTCACCCACCATAGGAGGGCACACACAATGCACACAAGGGACACACCTGAAGAGCTGGCTCAGGTAACTGGGGAGACTGCACCACTGGGCCCCACAAGACAACAACTATATAAGGCCACTCTACTAAGACCAGGAAACGTAACAGTTTTACCTAATACATAGAAACAAACACAGGGAGCAGCCAAAATGGGAAGACAAAGGAACATGTTCCAAATAAAAGAAAACAAAGTGCCACAAAACAAACAGCAACAACAAAAAACTAAATAGACACAAGCAATCTACCAGATGCAGAGTTCAAAACACTGGTCATAAGAATGCTCAATGATCTCAGTGAGTACTTCAACAAAAAGATAAAAAACAAAAATGGAGACAGAAAACATAAAGAATCAGTCAGAAATGAAAGATTCAATAACTGAAATAAAAAGTACATTAGAAGGAATCAACAGTACATGAGATGAAGCAGAGAACCAAATCGGCAATTTGGAAGATAAGGTAACAGAAAACACCCAATCAGAATAGAATCTAAAAAATTAAGAACAGTTTAAGGGGCCTCTGGGACAACATCAAGTGTAACAACATTCGCATCATAGCGGTACCAGGAGGAGAAGAGAGCAAGAAATTAAAAACCTATTGGGAGAAATAATGAGAGAAAACTTCCTTAACCTGCCGAAGGAAAAAGACATAAAAGCCCAGGAAGCACAGACAGTCCCAAACAAGATGAATACAGAGACCCATATCTAGACACATCGTAATTAAAATGCCAAAGGTTAAAGACAAAGAGAGAATTTGAAAAGCAACAAGAGAAAAGTATCTAGTTACCTACAAGGGAGCTCCCATAAGATTGTCAGCTGATTTCTCCACAGAAACTTTGCAGGCCAGAAGAGAATGGCAGGAAATATTCGAAGTGATGAAAAAAAAGCAAGGACCTACAACCAAGATTACTCTATTCAGCAAAGCTATCATTTAGAATTGAAGGACAAATAAAGAGCTTTCCAGATAAGAAAAGTTCACCACCACCAAACCAGTATTACAAGAAATGTTAGAGTGACTTCTTTAAGAAAAACAAAAAGGTCAAATATATGAATAACAAAATCGCAATAACTACCTATCTATCAACAATTACTTTAAATGGAGTAAACAATCCAGTCAAAGACATAGGGTGGCTGAATGAATAAGAACACAAGACCCTTACATATGATGCCTATAAAAGACTCACTTCAGATCCAAAGACACACAGAAAGTAAAGATATGGAAAAAGATATTTCATGAAAATGGAAACAAACGATAAGCTGGAGTAGCAATACATACTTATATAATGCAAAATAACTTTAAAGCAAAGGCTATATCAATAGACAAAGAAGGACCCAGTAATCTCACTTCTGGGTACTTATTGAAACAAACCAAAAACACTACTTCGAAGGGACATGTGCATCCATAGGTTCATTGCAGCATTATTTATAATAGCCAAGATACGGAGGCAACCTGGCTGTCCACCAATGGATAAATGGATAAAGAAGAGGTGGTATGTGTGTGTGTGTGTATATATATATATGCAATGGAGTATTATTCGGCCATGAAAAAGAATAAATCTTGCTATCTGCAACAACATGGGTAGACCTAGAGGGTATTTGCTGTGTGGAGTAAGTCAGACAAAGAAAAATGACATATGATTTCATTTACTGTGGAATCTAAAGAACAAAATAAACAAAACAAATAAACTCATAGATACAGAGAACATTTTGATGGTTACCAGATGGGAGGAGGTTTGGGGGTCAAGTGAAAAAGGGGGAAAGATTAATAAGTACAAATTGGTAGTTACAAAATAGTAATGGGGATACAGAGTATAGCATGGCATATATAGTCAGAAGTACTGTAATATATGTATGATATCATCTGGGTACTGGGTTTACTGGGGTGATCACTTTGTAAGTTATATAAATGTCCAATCACCATGCTGTACACCTGAAACTAATAATATAATATTGTATTGATGCAGAAAAGATCCAAAATTAGACTGGCAAGAAACCAAGCAGCACTTGGAGAGTTGGAGAACTCAAGTTTATTACACCAGCCGTCTCAGAGGAGCTAGCGCTCTGAAGATCTGGGCCTGGAGCTCAGTTGCAACATTCCTTATATGGGCCCTTTCTGATAGGGCTGATTGTTTAATTTGTCCTCAGACCATTACAAAGTGGCAGAAGTTGCTATAGTTGCAGGTAGTTACACTGCGTTACAAAGGGTGGGAGTTGCTATGGGTTACCAGTAGTTACAAAGTGTTACAAAGCGCTGGAAGTTGCTAGGAGGTACAAACAGTTACATTTGTTGCTTAGATCAAACAAAAGGGAAAATGAGTCTTTAGTCAATTTCCAGTACAGCCCATGCAGAAAGCATATTTACAGAAGCAGAGAGCTGATTAGCCTTTTGAATAAAAATTCCTCTTCAGTATGTCAACTGTAACTGAAAAAGGAAAAATAAGGTAATCCTCACAAAATATTTAACACGTACATACAAAAACTTTGTTTTCTTAATGAATTTAACTCCACACTTAAAATCGGCCTAAACTTTCAGTTTCCAAAGTGTGTGGGAAGAGACAGAAGATGACTTGGCATTTTTTAAATACTCCCATCTCTGGCAAAAAGAAACTGTCTATATTTATTACCAATGGCTCAAATCACTGAGAAAAATTCAATGGAATTACCACTGATTGATCGCTAACCATTTTCCTCAAGAACTCTCGAAAATATAAATTCTTGGTAGGAAAACTACTTAGCATAAAATATCAATCTAATTTTTACATACTTACAAAATATGTTAACTACAATAAGGGATGGTTAAGTGATTAAATACCACTTTCTCTAGTGAACCAAAATGTGTTTAACAAACACTCAATGCTGGTGAAAGTATAATGTAACAACTTTAGTTTACTGCTGGTAATTTTAATTAGTTGAACCTTTTTGGAAAACGGTTTGGCAGTATGTTTCAAAAGCTTTTAGGATCCTGAGCAAAGGAGGTAGAGGAATCTCAGATGTAGAAAAAAAATTTTCCCAGCAAAAATATTCATTCAAATGTTATCAGAAATAGATTAGGAACAATCTAAATATCCAGCAGAGAAATAGTTAATAATGATACAATACTACACAAGCACTGAAAATGCTAATGATTTTTTAGTAACATGATAAATTATGAGATTTATGAGAAAAGCAGAATATAAAACTGCTTCTAACTTCCAATTAAATTCCAACTAAAAATTTATAAGTATAAAGAAAAACAAACTAAAACATTATCAGTGTCTTCTGGATAATGGGATTATGTATGATTTTTTTTCTATGTGCTTTATTTTCCAATTTTATTACAATGAGAATTATTACCGTTAGAGTTTGATTAGGATAAGAATCTCGGGCAACTGCCTAGTCCACTGACTCATAAAAGTGACAACGATAGTATTGACGCTATTTAAAATAGTGTTTTTTAAGGGGTAGTAAATGGATCATCTATATCAGATTCATCTAGGGGTGCTTATTAAAATTCTTGGGTCGTATCCCAGAGTTACTGGGGGTGGATGGTAGTCGGGGGTAGTAGGCAAGAATCTGTATTTTTAAGTACCCTATGTAATTTTTATATATACTATTGTTCGGAAGATACTAATAGAACTCTATCTTCCTGGCTCAATAAGTTTGAATTATAAAAAAATACAAACACTTAAAGACCATTCTGAAGTCAATACCACCAGTTGCTTCTTACTCTGCAGATAAGTCAAAGGAAGAAGAGTTAAAATAATCATCCACAAAAAGAAGTATTTCTAATATATGAATCAAATAAAAATGTTTTCTAATATTTATAGGACTTAAGTATTATGCACTTAAATGAACAATCTTGTGCATGAACTGTAACCAACAAAAATAACTAGATTTTTCATACCAAAAAGAAATCTTTAAAAAGAGAAAAAAAAAGTTAATTTTATAGGCCATATCAGTCATTAATTAATAACTGAATTGGGACCAGTACCTTTGTACATGACCCAATTTTATATTTAAAAAAAGACTTGGCCTGTTCCACTTTATCTATACATAGACTAAAATAGTCCTCCCACTATCCACAGAAAGGAAAAATTAGGGAATCATATATAAAGAAGGTAGCTTTAAACTTAGATTGTACTTGAATCTATGCTTTTTCAATACCCAAGATATTAAGATTTGTTTTCTTTTTACTTTTGACATTACGTAGTTCAAAAATTGTTGGTAAAATAAACTTTAGAGAAGGCAGAATACACATTAACTAAAGAGCTACATCTTGTTTCTCAATTAGCATATGCTACACAATACTAATACTTAGGTATCCGCCTTACTATAAATAAAGAATTATATTACTGAATAATTACAGCCAATAATCATACCTTTGATTTAGATTTATGGAAACAAACAGGGGGGGGAAAAAAAACCATTTACCAAAGTATCAAACTCCAAATCAAAATTTAAATTATTTTTAAAGTTCTATTTTAATTCATGCAGGAAAAAGACATTTCTGTGCCTTTGGTAATTTACATGTTTAAATTCTGCCTTACCATAATTGCTAATTATTATAACACTGAGCCAGTTAACAGAATAGAGAAAAAAAGAAAAAAAAACTGTCAACAAGCCAATATTCAGTTGAAAGAGGACTAAAATTTGTTTTACTTTCACTACTGCAAAATTACATATCAATCTTAACTGAAAAGTGTAAGTTTCCAAAAAGCAGTCTTTTCACTTAAAGCCAAATTTTAGGGTAGAAAAACATATGAACCTGGGTTTAATAGTTTTAAGATAGAAAAACTTACAAATTCTAATGTTAACATCTTAATGCATGACTGCATTGAGATTTCAAGCTCTAAAGAATACTGATATTTTTCTATAATTTACTTATTTAGCTAATATTTTAGAACTATGAGCTAGGTGGGACATAAAAAAAAAAGGCAGTTCCTTAAAAAGCTTCTTCACAGCAAAAGAAACCATCAACAAGACAAAGAAGCAACCTTCTGAATGGGAGAAGGCATGTGCAGAGAACACCTCCAATAAGGAATTAATATTCAAAATATACAAAGAACTCATACTACTCAACAATAAAAAAACAAACAATTCAATTAAAAAATGGGCAGAGGATCTGAACAGACTCTTCTCCCAAAAAGACATACAAATGGCCCACAGACAGATGAAAAGATACTCAACTTCACTCACTGTTAGGGAAATACAAAGCAAAATCACAATGAGATACACTATCTCACACTCATTAGAATATCTATAATCAGCAGGACAAATAATAACAAGTGTTGAGAGGATATGGGGGAAAAGGAACCCTTACACACTGTTGGTGGGACTGTAAATTGGTACAGTCACTATGGAAAATAGTATGGAGGCTCCTCAAAACACTAAGAAAACAACTACCACATGACCCAGCAATCTTTCTTCTGGGTATCTACTCCAAAAATTTGAAAACATTTATCTGTAAAGATATATGCACACCAGTGTTCACAGAAGCATTATTCATGGTGATAAAGATATGGAAACCACTGAAGTGTCCTTAAATAGATGATTGGATAAAAAGATGTAGTACATATATACAATGGAGTATTACTCAGCAATAAGATAAAATACTGTCATTTGTGACAACATGAATCTTAAGATTATCACACTAAGTGAAATAAGCCAGAGAGAAAAAGTTGAGAACCATATGATTTCACTTATATATGAGATATAAAACTGAAAGCAACAAATGAACAAGACAAAGAGAGACTCATGGACAAGAGTTTAGTGGTTATCAGAGGAGAGTGGGGGAGAGAGGGAGGTAGAGAATTGGGTAAAAGGGGTCAAATATATGGTGACGGAAAGAAATTTAACATTGGGTAGTGAACACAATGCAATACACAGATGATGTATTATAGAATTATACATGCAAAACCTGTAATTTTACTAACCAATGTCACCTCCAATAAATTTAACAAAAATAAAGGTAAAAAATAAATAAATAAATAAGGTAGTCCTTAAGAGCCAGCAGCCTAGTATAAAGAGGAAGAGACAGGTTAAAAAAAAAAAATTCCAATGGCATGAGCTAAGTGCTACGGAGAGGTGTGAGTGCAGGATGCTCTGGAAGCACAAAAAATGGCACTAAACTGAAAGAAGAGAGTGAGACATATTCAGAAAACGTTCACAGCACAGGTTTAACTGGATCTGTAAAGGAAAGCAGGAGGAAGCCCAGTGAGCCAAGAGAGGTAGTGAAGGGCATTCCAAGCACACTTAAAATCTGTTATTAGCTGATATAATAAAAGAAATGAAAAGCAGCCTTTCAATAATGAAACATAACTGGTAGCTAAGTGAAGTGAGTATTGCAAAAAGCTTTAACAGATATTATCTTCATGGTAATAAATTCTTTTCCTTACTGGTTTTTTTTTTCCAGGTGGTTTTTTTATCATTGCAACTCAAGGCTGCTCAACTCCTATAAGATTTGATACCTTTTATTTATACACTGAAACTGCTTTAGCCCTTCATCTTTCATCCTGTTTCTGTCCTCCTCCCCTCCTTTGATCACCCTAGCCAATAACCTGAACATCTCCTTCACACCATCACAGGTCTGTCTGCCTGCTCCCCTGACACAGACAAAAATAAAGCAGGATCCTAGGAAAGCTGTGAGGCCTGCCAAATCCTTATTTGTAGAAAGCCATACACAAGCAGACTATGAAGTCATTTGTGTTACCAACCTGCAATAATAACTGCCAAATGACAGCAATCATTCTAGGTTATATACCAAAATCACTGGTAGCTAAGACTATCTGTACGTAAGAGCTGACAGACACCATAGTGAAAAGCCCTGGGTAAAAGGGTCCAAAACATACATAGTATATACAGTGAAGAAGTTTATCATAGGTTAAAGATTTGCCAACAAAGGAACAAAAGACATTATTTCCCCTTCAAAATCAAGCCCATACTTCCCCAGTGTCGTTTTCTATTATAACCTCACAGGCGTGTTCTCCTACAGCCTTACTACTCTGTAGTTCATCATGGTACTTATAACTCTAGATTTACTTGTCTCCCTTTCCCTCTAAAACTTGATTATCTTTAAGGCATGAAATGTTTGCTTTGTTAACTCTTCATATTCAATGCTTAGCATAGCACCTGCACACAGTAATCATTCAGTATGTTCCTGAATGAGAATTGCTTTTAGAAGCAATCATGAAATCCATACACTAAAATGAATTCCCTACTCCTGTTTTCACAGTCTCCTTGGGAAATCTTACCTAATTCCACTGCTAAAATAAATTCAATCTTCTCCTCCTCTCCCGCCTCTCCCTCTCTTTCTAACATCGACCTTTCCCTTCTGAATGACAGACACGTATTTTAAAAGACCTACTAGCATGGATCCTCCACTGATATATATACTCTGGCTCAACTTTTTTCTGCAGCACATCATCCTTGCATATTCACAAATTCAAATAACAGCATCATAAGCTACTCAATCAGAACTCAGTCGTCTTGTGTCTCTTCTTTTTACCCCAACTAAGTTTTACTAATCTTTCTCCTAATAGATCTTGAATTTTTTCTGCTCTTATCCCACAATAACCACCTTAGTCTAGGTCCTCTTGCTGAATGATCACTGCCTCCATATCTTCACCTTGTCCAACTGATCCTTCACAGTAACAATAGTTAGTCTCTAAAATCTGATCTTGTTGCTCACCTGCTTAAAAACACCAGCAAACATTTCACTGAATAGAGATAGAAGTTATTCAAATATAACAGCACAGACGTTAAGGCTCTTGATCACTCCAGTCCCAAATAATCTTTTCTACCTCATCTTATTCCCCTTCTCTTTACATTCTTCACTCCAAAACTCCATTATTCACACTTCTACTATTAATGTCATGCTATCTATTCCTCCCAGTTACTTTCAAATCTTTTCTTTATCCTTCTATCTGGGATATCCTGCCCCCAAGCAATGACCAGTAATTCACATATAAAACCATAAAGAGCTGGTTCAAAGGTCACTTTCTCCTTAAGATACTCCTCAATTCCTCAACAAAGTCATAGGTTTCCTATGCATCTAGAGCAGCACTAACAGATATAATGTGAGCCAGGTAACTGCTTTCCCAATCTACAAAATATTTTAATGAAATATAAAGATAAAAAAAGACAGCTGCTAGAAACTAACATTTATTGATGAAACCTCAATTTGTGTTACAAGTATTCAACCAGATATATGTTTGTCCTTGGTCAGTTAAGCTAACAAAATTCTTCAGTAGGACATTATGCTGAGATAGCAAGACTTAGTTACTATTTTATGCTGATGAAGCAACACACAAAGGCCTGGTATACTGCCATTCATTATTACAAATCTCCCTCCCTCGGGACCTGAATGGTAACTGTATGATCAGCATTCAGAGGATGACTAAAGATTACTCTGTCGCTGAAATTTCTAGAGAGTAAAAAGTTTTTGGTACAATTAATTACAAATGGAAAAAAAACAAATGAATCTGTGTATGTTAAAGGGATATACATGCGTAAGTCTAAGGTTAGAAGTTGAGGTTTCTGGCAACAGCAAAAAAATAAAAATTTCAAAAAGATACAAAATTAATCCATAGTTATGATACACAATTAAACAGTTGATATGCCACCCTTCCTCTCATTTTCTGATAATTATTCCTTTTTTGTTTGTTTCAAAAAAAAATAAGATTCTGAAATAAAACATTTTGAAAAACTTTTATCTAAGGAAAAGAATTTATAAATTGTCACTTCAAATGAACACAACCAAATAAATGGGTTTCTAATTAACCGCATGTACCAATTCATTAACAAGTTTGCATGAGAACACTGTAAAAAGTTGCTTGGATAACCCATCACTGGGTTCATAGGTTTAAAGCATTATTTTCTTAAAGCTATATTGAAAACTTTATACAAAGTACATAAAAAGTATATAATTTTCCATCATTTTAACGGCCACTTTACACTAACAACAAATTCTTAAGCCATGAATTCCTTAAAAGATATTCAAAATAGGTACTTAGACCCATATAGTATGAATCAAATATAAAAATATATCCATACATACATACGAATGAAAAAAAATCAAGATTTTATGTAAGTCTCTGTAATTTATTTCATGGAATTACGGCTGGCTGTTTTGATTTTGTTTGTATGTATTTTCTAACTTATTCTTCAATGAGTATATTTATTCTGAAGTGAGATTATAAAGAAAAAATTTGTGGAGGAGAAAAAACCATTAGTTTTAAACCCAAGTAACAATTCTGAATGCTCTTTACAAAGTTCTGCAGCATAAGCTATGGAGACAAGAACACATGATACTCATGGAGGTCAATACTCAAACTTAAGTTTACCCAGAAAACAGAGTAGGCAAGGAGGAAGGGCTGGTTCACGGTCATACATATTTTGGGTTCACTTTAAGTCAGAAATATAATCACTGTGCTTAGAATTGTAATCCTCATGATAAGCCACAATGAGAGTACTAGCTCTCAGTTTCCATTAGCAAGTTCTCCAAATTCCTGATGGATAAAACAGAGTAGAGTAAGGAAAGATCAGATGGGTGAGGTAGAGTGGGAATGTTCTATTATGACGGTCAAAAGTCTAGCACCATTTTGAATGAGCAGCTCATCCTATAGTTTCATACGCTGATGCTTGTCTAGACACTAGGTAATCATTCTCAGCCCTTCTTTCTTTGCAACCATCACCACCGTCCATCTCCAGAACATTTTCATCTTGCAAAACTGAAACTTTGTACACATCACCCTATAACTCTCCATCTCCCCACTCCCTAGCCCCTGAGGCAACCAACATTCTATTTTCTGATGATATGAACTTGACTCTAGGTGCCTCATATAAGTAAATCATACAATGTTTGTCTTTTTGAGATTGGCTTATTTCATTTAGCATAATGTCCTCAATATTCATCCGTGTTGTAGCATGTATCGGAATTTCCTTCCTTTTTAAGGCTGAAGACGATCCCATTGTACACATCACATTTTGATTATTCATCCTTTGATGGAAACTTAGGATGCTTCCACTTTTTGGCTATTAGAAAGAATGCTGCTATAAAACGTGAGCATACAATCGATCTGAGTCTCTACTTTCAATTCTTTTAGGTACTCTGATGATTAATTTTATGTATCAATTTAACTGGGCTAAGGGGATGCCCAGATAGATGGTAAAATATTATTTCTGGGTGTATTTTAAGGCTGTCTCCTGAAGAGATTAGCAAACTGAGTAAAGGAGATTGTCCTTACCAAGAGGGATGGGCACTCTCGAACCCATTAAGGGCCTAAACAGAACAAAAAGGCAGAGGAAGGATGAGTTCACTCTCTCGACCTGAGCTGAGACAGCCATGGTCGCCTGCCCTCAAACATTGGCTCTCCTGGTTCTTAGGTCTTATGACTCAGAGATTTACACCATCGGATCCCCACTCTCCACAGTTCTTAGACCTTTGGACTTGGACTGAATGATGCTACTGGCTGTCCTGGTTCCACAGCTTACAGACAGCAGATTGTGGGATTTCTCAGCTTCCATAACTGCATAAGGCAATTCCTATAAGTCTCCTCTTACATAAACATCTACATATACCCTATTGGTTCTATGTCTCTGGAGAACCCTGACTAACACAACTCTATAGACAGAACTCTAGTCTTTTGAAACTCCACAAATAAAACTTTACTGTTAGCTCTGAAGGGCATCATTAAAAAATAACATTGATATTTTACACATTTTCCACTTCTCAACATCATACATGTGCACTGAAGATCATTAATCCAAAAGAAGGGAGAAAACCAGCAGCAATTTAATTTTGTTCCTCTCGATCTCCTCATATATCCCTAATTCCCACAGAGAAAAATATAAAACATCTACTTATATTTCAAAGTGCAGAAAAGAAAATCATCTAATAAACATGCTCCAATTCTATGAAAACTTAGTGCTAGTCAAACTGTAGTCTGTTTTCCAAGATCCTGAGTCTCCTTTTAGGGCCCTTCCAAATTCTCCTTCTCATCAAAACTAGCTCTCGGTTCAGAACTTTTAGAAAAGATTCTTAAACCCAAAAGATGTTTCTCACAAGCCAAATTAACTCCTGACCCTTCTCTAAAGACTCAGAATTTACTCTACCCTGTTCCAAGGCTCAGTTGAGACATGTCAGCTACCTATGGTTCCAAATTAGTTATTTATATACTTGTTTCTTTTCATCAGGTATCTGAACATTCACAAGAAAAAAAAAAAAAGGTTTCATTCAGGCATCAAAAATCTCTACATATAAAGCAGACAAATGAGAAAATCTGTGGCACAGATCTAAATTCAGTTAAGATGTATTAACTTCTTGTCTAGGGTGCCCTTTTGAGATACTGCTGCTCTTCAGAATGAGACATATTGAAAGTGGCATAAAGATGCCTGGTTCCTTTTAACAGAAGAAAGTGCTAGCCATAGGAACAAACAAGTCTGGTTATCAGTTTTCTGTCTTCAGATTCTATTTTAGTAAAGGCACTAAGAGAAAAACTATTATATTTTAATAACGACATACCAGAGAAAGTAACTATTATAAGAGTAGCCATACCACTTTTCTAATTACATTTACTTACTAGAGGAACACTGAGATTTATTAATTCCCATTTAAATCTTTAAATCTGTAGCTGAAAAATTAAAAAGATCACACTCCCACTTTATTATGCCTAAATAATAGCTGGCTATAAAGTTATTATAACTGATACACAGATTTTTTCCATAACACTTAAATTATGGTAACTAAACTGTCAAAAAATTGACTTTAACTGAAATATGAAATAGATGGTTCTTCTATAAAAACAAAAAGTTCTAATCTCCATATATATGTTAGTAATATACCATCCATATGACATGGGTCCTAACAATGCTTTTCGATAATAAGCATGACAAATCAAGTGAAGGAAAATCTAATATACCAAAGGGAGATGTTTAGCAGATAATAAAAATTTTAAATTATATTTCACTGGCTAGAAAACGGATGTATCAAGCTGCACAAAATGTTAGTATTTAGAAAATGTTTGGTTATATTTCAAAATAAGCTATTTTTCTTTAGTTTACCCATTAATTTTTTTATTTAGGGTGACATTGGTTAATAAAATTATGTTTCAAAGTGTACAATTCTATAATACATCATATGTATATTGTACTGTGTGTTCACCACCCAAAGTCAAATCTCCTTCCATCATCATATATTTGACCCTTCTCGACTTTCCACCCTCCCCCCACCCCCGCGCCCACACTTTCTTCTGGTAACCACTAAACTGTTGTCCTTGTCCATAAGTCCGTTTTTTTGTCTTGTTCATTTGTTGCTTTCAGTTTTACATCCCACATATAAGTGAAATCATATGATTCTCAACTTTTTCTGACTTATTTCGCTTAGCTTGATAATCTCCAAGACCCATGTTGTCACAAATGACAGTATTTCATCTTTTCCTATTGCTGGGTAATATTCCATTGTATATATGTAGCACATCTTTACCAATCGTCTATGGAAGGACACTTCAGTTGTCTCCATGTCTTGACCACCATGAATAATGCTGCTATGAACACTCAGGTGCATATACCTTTACAGATAAATGGTTTTAAATTTTGGAGGAAGATACCCAGAAGAGAGATTGCTGGGTCATGTGGTAGTTCTATTCTTAGTGTTTTGAAGAACCTCCATACTGTTTTCCATAGTGGCTGTACCAATTTACATTCCCACCAGCAGTGTACAAGGGTTCACCACCCCTCAACACTTGATATTACTTGTTCTGTTGATGACATTCTAACATGTGAGGTGGTATCTGATTGTGATTTTGCTTTGCATTTCCCTAAGAGCTAGTCAGTGAAATTGAGCATCTTTTCATCTGTCTGTGGGCCATTTGTATGCCTTTTGGGGAGAGAGTCTGTTCAGATCCTCTGCCCATTTTTTAATTGAATTATTTAGTTTTTTACTGTTGAGTAGTATGAGTTCTTTGTATATTTTGGGTATTAATCCCTTATTGGAAGCACTGTCTGCAAATACCTTCTCTCATTCAGATGGCTCCTTCTTTGTCTTGTTGATGGTTTCTTTTGTTGTACAGAAGCTTTTTATTGATATAGTCCCATTCATTTATTTTTGCTTTTACTTCCCTTGCTTTTGAGGTCAAATTCCTCTCTAAAAATCCTCTCTAAAATACTGAAAGTTAAAAATTCTAATTGAAGTAAGGAAATAGAATTTTTAACTTTCGAATATCTTGCAATTCTATAATTTCACAATGAAACTCCTGAGCTTCTTTTAATACAAAAATTTGAACTGTCTTATACCAGCTGATGAACTTTTTGAGCAATCAAATAATAGCAACAGTTCTGTTTCAGAAGCCTCAGATACTATCTACATGGCAATGCTTCTGCAGTTTTGTATTTGAGCATTGTATTGTATTTTACATTTATTAAAATAAGGCAAGAAATGAAAATTGAAAAAAAAAA
>NW_006437456.1:100289-104644 GCF_000325575.1 Pteropus alecto
CATATCCTTATAGTTACAGGGGTAGGTAAACTCTGGTCCAAAACTCTGGCTGTGGCCTGTTTTTGTAAATAAAATTTTACTGAAACACAGCCGTACTCCTTTTGTTGCATATTGTCTATGGCTGCTTTTATGCTACAATGGTGAAGTTGAAAACTTGGGACAGAGACTGTGTAGCTCACAAAACCTAAAATATTTACTATCTGGTTCTTCACAGAAAGTCTGCCAACTTCTGTGAAAATGCCCACCCCATTTTAAGCCAGATTTTATTAAAACGAAGTACATAAGAATTAGATGAATCTGTATTATACTGTATTCTTCCAAAGAAATCACTTTAAATAATTACAAAATTTAGATCCCTTAAACACTGGCATTCTCCTCCTACAAACATCAGAAAGGATGAAGAGAAAATGCAATCTTCAGCTATGTAAAAATGTCACTTTCATGTTAATGGTGAGTTTCAACTGATTTTCTTAATTAACATGTAAGTTTCAATACTTATTTAAAAGACAAGACTATTTCTCTTGCTTAACTATTAAGAGAGTTATCAGAAAGAACTTTAATGGTTTCCTTTAAAAAAGGAAATTTTTATTTTAAAAATAAAACTTTCTTAGAACCCGGCCCAAATAAAAGACTCAAAAATTAAATGCAGAATCTCTACCTTTAATAATTGTTCAACTTATTTAACTTACTCTTCCCAACACATTTTTCCTCTGACCTCATATATTATCCTATTCACGTCTTTATACTAATTACCTGCTTCCCAATGAATCACTTAAAATGCTCATACTTGGCTCTAGTTGTTTGTTTTTTTGTTTTGTTTTGTTTCGTTTTTTAAGTCAATATAGATTAACAGACTGACACTAGGCTGGCAGATTCTATTTTCAAATAAATCCCATAACTAAAAGCATCATTGCCTACACTTACAGAATATTAGCATATCCTATATAGTTCCTTGATGGTTACAATAATGGCTCCTACACACTTCTACAAGGTTTCTGGTCATTCTTTGCATGTACTTTTAACAACTCCCAGCAGCCAGGGAATGACCAGTTAAATTTTTTCTTATGGAAGATAAAAGGGAAGCAACAGAAATAATCTACTATTCTACATAAGTATCTAGTATTCATCCACAAAGAATGGTTCTATTACAAGATATACTCTTTGTCATCACGCTATCCCCAGAACCCTGTATAACACACGGTAGAGAGCTGGTTCTCAATAAGAATTTATTTAGTGAATGCACAAATGAATTACTCCAGTAAATCCAAAGTCATAATTTTCGTTTTATTTTATTCTTCTCCACTGGTGTTTTCTCTTCCATTTCAAATAAAAAAAATGATTAAAATACTTAACAAATATGCATGAAAAAAATCCCCTAGTTCACAATGGATATTAAAAAACTATTGTTTGAGGGATTCAAACTTCTCTGAAACACAGAAAGATGTTGCAGATTCTATTTTCATATATCCTGCCTTGTTATGGTCTCAGAAAAATGCTTATCTAGAAGATAGCCTCACATCACATAAGCATCTATATCAAAGTATCTCTAGTAATTAACTAAGTTCCACCTTTAATTCTTTAATTCTTTCATAGTTGACTTTTATATTAAATACGTTTTCTTGCTAAGTAAATTTTAATTCCTAAGTAAATATTACAACAGGCTGAAGCTATTTTGACTTCTATTTTTAGTTAAAATGTCAAAAATATATAGTTCTATCTGCATGTCTGAGATCAAAGTAACAAAAGTACATCTATACATAATAATAGAAACCATTTATATAGTATATTTTGTGAACCAGGCACTATTCTAAATATTTATATTAATTCATTTAACTTTAATAATAACTTATGACACAGGTACTACTATCACTCCCATTTTACAGATGGGGAAATAGGTCCAAAAAAACTGAGTACTTGTCCAGAGTCAGACAAATAGAAAGTGACCGATCTGGACTTTGAACACAGGCAACCTGGCTCCAGAATCCATGATCTTTGCCTCTCTTATACTATGCTGCCTTTACACTTTATTAATGAGTAAAAACCTTATTAAAGTTATAACCATAACAATATTAAATTTTTAGGGTTAATAGTTACAAGATACAGAAAGTAAACCATACCAAAATTCAATTCCTTTTTGGAAGTATATTACTGACTAAATTAGAAAAACAAAAAAAGGATTTGTGCCAATGGAAAAAATATTTGTTTGACAATGTATACTATGTTAATTAGGAAACAGAACTGTAAAGCCATACTCTTTAATGTCCAGGTCTCTCAATTTCACTAGTAGCTTTTTATGTTCTCTTTCATTCACTTTTACATTCAAAAAATGTTCAATATATCCCTAATTGAAGAGAGAAAAAAGTAACAGACAAATCTCTCTTTGAGAAGCTTTGCAACTCAGGTATGGGAAGCAAGACTCAAAGCAGTAAAAGTGTACTTCCCAGACTTTACACCGTAAGTTCTCCCAAACCTGTTGTCATATCAGTTTTCCATAAGAATATTAAAGTTGACAAAGGATTATCAAATGTATCATAAATGTAGTAAGTAATGGTATGTTGAAAAATTAAAAACTTGCCTAAACTATTATCAATAAGCCAAGACATAAGTAAGTGTTGGAGAGGATGTGAAGAAAAAGGAACCATGTAAGCTGGTGCAGCCACTATGGAAAACATGGAGGTTCCTCAAAAAATTAAAACTAGAACTACCACATGAACCTGCAATCCTTCTTGTGGGTATCTACGACCCAGATTTGAAAACACTTATTCATAAAGATGTATGTATCCCTATGTTCACTGCAGCATTATTCATTGTGGCCAAGACATGAAAACAACCCAAGTGTCCTATGACTGATAATTGGATAAAGAAGATGTAGTACAGATATACAATGGAATACTATTCAGCCATAAAAAAAAGATAAAAGATTGTCATTTGCGACAACATGAGTGGATCCTGAAAGTATCACATTAACTGAAATAAATCACAGAGAAAAGGACAATAACCAGATGATTTCACTCACACGTGGGATATAAAACAAAATGCTACAAACAAACTCATAGATACACACAACAGTACAGTGGTCACCAGAAAAAAGGGAAGTGGGGGACAGAATAAGAAGGTAAAGGGGATCAAATATATGGTGACAAAAAGAGACCAGGCTTTGAGTGGTGAACACACAATGGAGTATACATATGTTGTATTTTAAAATTGTACATCCAAAACTTATGTTATTAACCAATGTTACACCAATAAATTCAATTAAAAATAAAAAATCTTGCCTAAAGCAGTAACATTATCCGTATAGGCAAAAAAACAAGAACCAATGTCCTAGGTCCACAAATATATATACAATACATAAAATAAAGCACACACGTTCCCCCTAAAAAAATCGATTCTAAATCAATATGCTGCTCATACATTTAAAACTTTTTGCTTGCCTTCTTGTAAGTTAGAAAAGCTCTTTTGAGGGTCTCAAATAGAAATCCACAAAGTTTCAAACTGTCTTTTTTTCTCAATAAAATTTTCCTTTAGCAATTAATATTTATTAAGCATATATTCTGAGGCACTTCACTTATTTATCTCATTAATCTTCTCAACACTCAGGAGTTAATTATTCCTCCTCATGAGGAAGTTGCTCAACCAAGATTCAGAACTAGGTCTATTTGATTTCAAAGTCCAGGCTATTACTCACCCCTATGGTGTCTCAACCAAGTAGAAGTAATAGTAATAATCTCCTAAAACGGTGTTTAATAAATACTTTTGTTAACACAGTGTAAAATATTTTCACATTTAAGAACTTGCACATTCTCTCTCCCTAAAGCTACAAACAGAAAAACACTAACAAAAAATATTAAGTGTTAAGTTCCTCAACTTTAATTTCAGTTTGCCTACCTTTTAGTAAAAGATTTGAAAATACTGTTCTGCTTCCTAAAACGTGCTTGGCACAGCATAAGTAATCAGTAAATATTTTAAATAATTATATAATGCTATCCCCTCTATGAGCATGCAACTATCCAGCTCAGTTCAGATTTCAAACACTGTCTCCCACTGTCCCCAGAAGTACATTCTCATTTCTCATACTTATCAGAACAAATGTTCTGATTTTTGGTTTGGAAAGTGTAGTCGCCACATCCACAACACTACCCAAAATCCACACTCAAAATGTTTCTAACTCTCCAGCTAATTTTGCTATGCAAAATTAAAGCAAGATAATTAACAGTGTAAATGTCTGATCTACAAGGAAACAGATTACTTGATCCAGTACACAGTCGGCCAACCTACTGAGCACCTGTAAGTATGAGGCACTAGGTAGTTTTAAGCAGAAAAAAAAAAATTCTCAAGATTAATTTTCATGGTTC
>NW_006437456.1:104724-125589 GCF_000325575.1 Pteropus alecto
AATTTCTTTTTTAAATGCGTTTCAAATACATTTCTGACTAGAGCATTACACTTCTGTCTGCTTTCAATTAGTTTCTCACAGAGGAAAAGGCAGAACTTCCCCACTGTGAACCAGTCCACTAGATTATGTGCTTAGGAACTAATGAGATTTTAACTAACATTTCCTATCATCTTCATTTGTGAAGAAGCTACTAAATCGAAAGATAAAGGCGGCCAGCTGTATGCTCTGGGCGCTAACTAAAAAGTCAAGAGTGGTAAGTAAAATTCAAAGAGTGGAGTCACTAAAATAAGACTGAATCTACACCTATAGGGTTTTAAATGAATGTCAGAAATAATAAACACTATAAGAGTTCACAGAGGAGGAGAAACAAGTGTTTCTAACTTAGAAAGTAATGGAAACAAGTGTTTGTTTGTTTGTTTTTTGGTTCAAACATATTTTCTTTTATCGGATTTAAAAAAGAAGTGAACATCTACATTTAACAAATTATCATAGTCAAAGCCTATCTAACCAAAACTATTACCTGGAATTTTTCAACATCTTCATTTAGGCAAATTAGGCAATAATATCTGATAGTACAATTTTTTTTTATCTCCAAAAGTAACACTGAGTATGTCCCAGAGACACTACAAACTAACAAATATACTACTCTAAAGACAACTCATAGTAATAATAGTAACTACAGAAGTCTGGTTCTTTAAAAAAAAAAAAAAAAAAGGTCCAATAATCTTTCAAATGTTACTCTTACTAATGCTGGAGGGTGGACTAAAACACACTAAACTATAAGATCTTTAAAGGCAGAAACTAGGTAAGTCTTTGCATTTTATCTAGCAAACAGAAAGCTTTTAATAAGTGGATATCTCAGTAACTATTAATAAGAAAATTTCAAAAGGCAAAACCTTTTGTCCACCAGGAAAACTGAGTGAGGTTTCATTGCATTAAGAAATATTTACTCTGTGAGATTTATTATCCCCCTGCTTAAACGTGCTTCATATTTTAGTTCAACAAGCTAAACAGATGAAAGGAGATTGTTTTCATTCATTTTATATCAAAATATTGAAAATCACTAATTAAGAATCTCTCACACTGCATATTATGCTTAAGGAAGAACCAATATAGTAAGAAGTTTTCTTCTTGCTAAGCTTTCCATTTTCTTAATTCAGCACAAAAAAATATTTAAAATAGTCTGACTACAGCAAATCTTTCCTTCCTCTTTCCCAATCTAACTAGAGACACGTCTTTCACTTGTCATTTCTATTTTTGCAAATTCAAGGTTTTCAGATCTTGAAACTGAGTAATTTCACATTGTACCTTCATTGTGGGAATATGACTTTATGTATAATAATTCTTGATATAAGTGCAAACTCTTTCTAAGGCAAGACATTTCCAACATTTTACATTACTATAGTTCATAATATATGTTTACCAAAAAAATTCAATTTAGTTCTATGCATTGTTAAAACACCACTGACTATATGCTTTCCAAATTAACTGATACAGACTTTAACAAAATACTCATCTAGCAGTTGCCTCTCAACTCAGACAGTTTAGCCAAAAAGTATTTAGCCAAATTTTAAAACATTTTCTCAAAAATTTTTATCAACCACTAACGTAGACCCTGTATGTATATAAAGAGATTTGATGCTAAGGAGAAGAATCTTGTTAGTCCTCAATTAAATACCACTTTCCATTAGACAAATGTAGACCATTTTGCTAAAATAGCAATCCTCAAACTTTTTGGTTCCATAGCCACAATTATACTCTTAAAAATTACTTGAGACACCAAAGAGCTTTTGTTCATGTAGGTTTTAATATCGTTTACTGATATTTAGTATTTAAAATTAAAACTAAGAAATTTTAAAATTATTTCTGAAATTCATTTAAAAATAAACACATTACATGTTAACTTAAATATATATTTATGAAAAACGATAGTCTCCCCCCAAAAAAATGTGTGAGAAAAATGGCATTAGTGTACATTTATTTACATTCTATTCTAATCTCTACATTGTCTGGATTCTCACATCTGCTTCTACATTAAATCTGTTTGCACTTTGTTGTTTTGGTTTAAATATATAAAGAAAAACTGGCCTTATACAGATATATAGATGGAAAAGGAGAAGGCTCTTTAGATAATTGTGTACATTCTTCTTTGACATTCCACCAAAACCCAAGTGGCAGTTTCTTAAAAGACCAGGTGCAATGCAGAACCTAAAATCACATCAATTAATTATTTCTAGTTTGTCACATTAAATTCATTGGTCTATCTTGTCTTTGAATGACTCTGTACCCATCATGCACTGGTCATCTGAAAAATATCAGTTCACTGCGTTATGCTTATCCTATCTCCTAAATGTCAAAACATTTCATTATACAATATCAAAAAAAAAACAAAACCCTAAATATCATCAGAAAAGTCTTGAGTTTGAGCGGCTGTAAGCTCATGGTAGCAGATACAAGTTTTCAAAATTCTAACTTGTATCTGAAAGCTTGAATTTTATCACTGGCCACAAAAGAAATCAATTGTTTTCCTAAAAATGGTGAGCAAATTACTTTGTTCATTTTTGACAAAATGTCTAAGGAATGCCCCAGTATGAATAGTTTGTCAGTCATTCTTTCAAGTAAAATGGGCATTCCATGAAAAGGACTAGATCAACTCAACTTAAAAAAAAAGAATGTCTAAACTTTTATATAATTATCTTAAGTATTTTTTAAATGCAAAGTACTCCCCTGACTTTGTGAACTGAGACTATGAAATTGTTTCTTCAATGTAAAAAGAAAGTTCTCTCTACCTACCTTACAAAGCAGTTGTGAGGCAACCACATATGTAAGCTTCTATTCTAGTGCTTGACACATTAAAGATGCTCAACAATGCTCAGCTCCTCGTCCTCTCTCTCACTATAATATTGGTTATTTTAATGAATCCCTTCTGGCTTTTTATTTTTCTACCTCATTAAAAACCATGTTGTCACTCACCTCCTTTCCAATCACTTTTAAGTTACTCAATTCCACTTTGCTATGAGACAGAAAAACAAACAAGTAGTATTCGACCATAGGTTACAAAAACAGGGCTTCAGAAGTCAAGTGTTTGTAGAAAGGCTCTGAGACACAAATTTCTCTGGTTTAGAAGTCTATTCCTGCACTTCTTTAATGTATCAAGTTACATTCATGATTTTCCAGAAATCTGAGCTCAAGTGTTATATCACACTTCAAAATAACTGTTGTGATAAAATTATTTGAGTAGTCATTCTGAGTTTAAACCATCTGTCTAACATTTACTGAAGCAATTGCTAAAGATATTCTATGCATACAAATGAGATTTTTCTCAACAAAAATGCAAAAATATTTCCACATCTGTTGTTTTTGTTGATATGTCACCTAGATTAGCAAATTCTTTCCTAGGACAAAAACAGAGTGAAAACACAGAACATTTTTAATGTACACATTTTTTAATGACTCTATTAAGATTCTGTCATCTTTTCAACCATCTTTTCCATTGCTACTTTACTACAGTCACACCAAATTATATGCGCATATGTATACACATACGTACATATGCCAAAAGACAAACATTTCCAATACCTCAAGTCAACAGACGCTGTGACTTTAAATTTTAAACATAATGTCTAACACTTTTTGAAATCATAGACAGAAATATTTATACAGTTAAGTCTATCAGAATCCAGCTACGAATATGAAGTCTTTATATGCAACTGACCTTACACAGTATCCACAAATTCTAAAACATAAAGAATACATTCAAAAGACAGATATACCCCAATGTATAGCAAATAATATGAACATTTATTGTTTTTGACTGTGTAGTATTCCTCCTTTTCAGGTACCAGCACCACCACCATTCCTGTCCTAGGTTATCTGCCCTCCCGTGAATTATGTAATTCTGATGGGGACTGCCACTCATACTACCCTACACACTTCACACCTTTGTGAGAGGACTGGCACAAAATGCAGTTCTGAAAAATCAGAGTGCTCAAGCTATCTACCAGAGTAATTGGCCCAGAGATGAGCATAAGACTTAATTAAGCCAAGTAGAGATGTCCCTGCAAAGGATTTTAAATATGAACTTCAAGCCCTTCTTTTGGATCTAATCGTGATGATAAAAGCCTGGAGCAGTCAGTGGCTACCCCCTGTGTATTAGTAAGGGTTCTCCAGATGAACAGACACTACAAGGGGGGGTGGGGTGTGTGTGTGTGTGTGTGTGTGTGTGTGTGTGTAGAATAAAAGAGATTATTTTAAGAAATTGGCTCATGTAACTGTGGAGGCTGTATGTATGTATGTATGTATGTACATGTATGTATATGTATGTATATATGTGCATGTATGTAGAGTGAGAGAGGGAGATTATTCATGTAACTGTAGAGGCTTGGCAAGCCCAAAATCTAAAGGGTAGGCTGGCAGGCTGTAGACCAAGGGAAGCATTGAAGTTTAAGTTCAAAAAAAGTCTGCTGGCAGAATTCCTTCTACTGAGGGGAGGTTTTATTTCCTGTTATAGTCTCAGAATATATTTATAAATACATACAGACATACACACACACACACACACACACACAAATCAGTCTTCACTATACGGATTATTTACTACATTATTTGTTGTCAAAAATTTGCTGGCAGAAATAGGATACAATCTTTGGCTTTAAAGACTACAACCTGAAGAGAACAGACATGCACAAAGGGAATATTACTTTGCTGTTCCAGTACACATAGAACTCCTCTCTACTTGAAATCTGGATCTTGAAAGCCTCCTATGCCAAACTGGAATCAGTCTGGGAATACATTCTGCTCTCTCCCTGGCCTTGGTAGCACCTGGTGTCAATGACTGACCTGGTAGAGAACAGGTGTACTGTGGGAAGACCTAGAGGCTCCATCTCAGAAAACAAGGAAATGGTAGGCAACTATTACTTTGTCTGCCTGGCATCTGTCCCCATTCTGGGAACAGAGTATCTACTATTTCTTTTTGGGAATTGTTTGTCACCAAATTTTAACTATGCAGTTTGCGCAGGGTCCAATCATCCCCCTGGCCATGGTATAAGTATATCCCAAACCAAGCCATACAGTCTTTCTGCAAGATTTTCTTAATTAGAACTAAAGGAAGAAAAATAAATACTCTAACAGAAAAACTAAGGATATGGTTATAGTAGTTGCCAGCAACTTGTCTACAGCCATATGGAAGAAGTCTGTTTTGCAGAATGACAAAATAATGGAAAGAAAATTAGAGATGAGAGATAGAAGAAATAAAAAGAATCCTGACGGCAAATCAGGCCCTATTTCCAGTCACCCATAAGGCCCAGATGAATAAATCCTTCCCGTAGTTTGGTTACATGAGACAATAAATTCCCTTTTGCCTAAACTACTCATGACTGGGTTTCTACCTCTTTAAGTTCTGACTAATACACAGGGATTAAAGCAGAAAATGGTAATAAATGTAAAATAAAGCCAAATGTATCTAGGAATCATGAGCTAGAGATGAGGTAAAACTGAGAAGGTAAAAAAAGAGACCAACTTGTCTCAGAAAAAAAAAGGTAAGAAAAGGGTCAGAAAAGAAGTGAAAGGGAGGTGGCCATAAGGAGTTCTATGTGGACAGGTAGCCCGGTGAAACTGTATTCATGAGTATACAAGTAGTCGTTTCTCAGAAAGATGGTCTATGACATTCACCAGATCGTCGAAAAGGGCATAACCACACAATTGAGGAGGCAGCCTGATAAGAAGATCTATGCAAAATATAGCAGACTCTTTGTTTCAGAAGCAAAGTAGGGATAGATAATAAAGTATTTGCTAACATCAACAGTTTGAAAAAACACCCCCAGCAGTTATAATCACGTGTTCTTTTCCTGGAGAATAGGTGTGCCATAAGACCAGTCATCCTAAAAGATCTCAATCAATTTTGCCTTTAGGTTTGACACAAGTGTAATTTCAAGTTGATCTAGCTCCTCTCCCAAATTTCCATCTTCCTACACATTTATGCCTAAGTTTCCTTTTAAAAGATTTATTGTTGTAGCCGCCAGCCTCCGATAGACACATGGACCACCAGAAATCAGTGAGTTATAGGAAACACACTCTTTATTCAGCCAGTTGGGTCTGCCAGGGGTACGCAGATCTCAAATTAAGCAGCCCCGAAATGTAGAGGTACAGGGTTTTTAAGCCCTAAACCCCATTCTTCATCCTGTGTGAACACACAAATCTATTTTTCTTCTTTGTACTGTCAACCCACAGGTCGGTTGTGCAAGCGGGGGGTACAGAAGCAGAAAGCTTATTGTTAGAGCGTTATGTTCCCATGGGCAATAGCCAAACAGTAATTTTCCAGCCAGCACATTATCAATTTTTACTCCACAGTTCCTTTGCCCAAGAATCTGGGTTTCTGAATATCTTGAAATTATAGCAAAATTCAGTGTAAATGTGCATTTCTTAAGAAAAGAGTTTGCATTTTCATCAAATTCTAACAGATCTGTAACTTTCTGAATATGTAGGTAGCCAATCAAATAAAACCAAATTTAAAAAAACTATTATTCATTCCAGTTTTGATTTAGTAGAAAGATCTGACAAGATGATCTTAACGAGCAGTAACAGAAGATGGAATTTCCCAGATATTACTCAGAGGAGTAAAATACAAAGAAAGGAAAGTTTAAGGGCACTGAAATAGTTTAAAAACTTCACAATTTTGCCTAAATGTGGCTCTCTTTATTTACAGTTGTGTTTAGGTTGATTATAAAACAAAAACATCAAATTAACATCACAAAAAAAAGCATTGTTGATTTTGTCACTCCCAGAGATTTCACTAATCAAAATATTACCAAACTAAGATTCAATTTCAATACAACTAACTTCCTATTATGCGAAGAAAATGATCATTTTTGTAGATTATTACCTTCCTTCCACCCTTCTAGCATTTTATAGGCTCAAAGCAAAGGATAGTCAAGAAAATGGAATGGAACTAAAATGCCAATCAATCCATATTACTATTTTCTAGGCTAATTAAAAAAGATTAATGAGGGGAGAGATAAAACTAACAGCTATTTCCTTATTCCACCTACAGATTTCACATTAATAAATTACCTGTTCAACACAGGCAGAGATTATTAAGGGCTTACTATAAATGCCTTCAATTTCATATATATCTATTCTTATATTGAGTCTTTTTTTCCTTTTAGTTAAATTAAATGTCAGTTTTATTTTCTAAAGGTTAAGTCACTAGATACACCTACCTTGGCTGTCTCAAAATAGTTAATTCTTTTAAATAATTTATCAAGAGTTAGGTACTGTTAATACCAGACTACACATTCTGGGCTGAGGGACTTAGAAAACCCAGAATGTGGCAGTAATTTCACTAGCCAGTACTCTAAAGCAAAGCCACTGACTATTACTTCAGCTGCTTTAAGTAGTTCTCTCTGCCAGCCATGAGATCGTCTTTCTGAAATCAGGCAGTACTACTACTCCAGTTTCTGTGCAAAAAAATATATCACACTATAAATTCTACTAGTAATTATTATCAAGAGTAACACAAAGCTTACCTTTACACTCAAATAATTAAAAGTATTGTTTTCTACTTTCTAAAAGCATTTTTCAATAATTTTGAAAACTGTTTAAAAATCCAGGAACCACTTAAAATTTTTATCTCCTATGATTAAAGGTCTAAGAAAGATTTTAGTGATTTTTAACATATATAAATTTAAAACATCAAATTTTAAAAAACTATGTGATCTTAAAGAGCATGTGATTGGTCATTCTGATCTGAAAGACTGACTGTACCTGTATTACTAAGCATGAGTAGAACTAACATTGTGCCAGGGGCCTCCATTTGTGCCAGGTACGCAGGTAATTTCATGCACGGGATTTCATTTAAATTTAACAACAATTCTCAGTTCCATTTCTAGAGGTGAGGAAATTAAGGCTCAAAGATTGAGTGACTTGTCCATGGTCATACAACTAAGCAGCAGCAGAGCTCAAATCTCAAAAACTACATGTTTCAAAGTAAAACAAGCAATAATACCAGTGCTCAAGAAACAATTCCAACTGTTCTCTATGTAAGACATTGGAACATCAACCGTATTCTACAGAAAAAAAAAAAAAAAAGTATGTTATAAATATTAGGGATTAGGTTTTCAAACAAATTCATCAAAACTTATTCAAGCCATGATATAACAGAAAACCCATGATATAACAGAAAACATCCGTACTGAAGGAAGATTAAGTCCCCAAATCGTCTTAGATTCCTAATTTCAGAACTGCTCTAGGCAATAAAGGAATTAAAGGAGAAGTTTGTAGTGAGTCTGAGCAAATGACAAAGCAGCATTTCCGAAAATGTTAAGATAAGCTGAGTAAGGACTCCACTGGGTCCAGCAGTGCAGCAGGGGGAGGACTTAAAAAGATCAACGGTGAGCAAGGATCTGGATGAAAGGGGATATTATTAGTTGTTGCCAAAGTTAATTTATATGTTTGTAGATTCACCTTCTATGTGGAAGCAGATTTAGAAAATCTCTAATAAATACTGAAATCTTTTATTCCTAATCCTGAATTAACTGGAAAATCCAATTAGCCTGAAAATTCACATGCCTCAAGAATTCTTCTTTGTATAATATTCTATAAGATATCTTTTTAAATGTTCCCTATAGAAATTGCACATACAGTATGATTCTTAATTTCTAAATATATATGTATGCATGTATAGTTAAAATTTATATTTTTAAATACAATAAAGACCTATATTATATTTATTTATTCCCAATTTGGGAATAAAGACTAAAAGGAAATATTTAAGTGCTTTTTAATCAGAAACAAAGCTTAACTCTATAACAAATTAGAGAACTGGTTCTTTGAACCCAATATACTATGATCACACCTCAAAATGTTGGTTGATCAATATACAAAATTTTACAGATTAATTTAAGATTAGGCTTCAAATGCTAGAAATGCATTAGTTTCTTATTGTCAATAAAGAAACTTTCTATAAACATATCTGCCAACATAAAAAAACTAATATAGAACATAATTTAAACATATCTAGATTTATGATCATCATAAATATTCATATTTTATTTTTAAAATAACATGATTCTTTTATAGTTTTTTAGCCTTCTTTCTAAATATCAGGTTGTCAGTCATCATTTCTCCTTCTAGCATCTTGTCAGCCTTGATGACAAAGGTCTACACCATTTCTATTCCCCAGTTTTAGACCACACTTGCTAACTACAGGGAATTGGGAAACTTGATACTCAAGACTAGTAAGTCACATACACTAAAGGAATATTAACAAGATCATGAGGGAAAAACAGGGCATCAGGAGTGTATGATTTGGTTTTTAATGCTGTTTCAGAGTCTGGAGCTCTGAACTAACATATTAATATTAATAGTTTTATCTTCATATCAACCATTAGTATAAACTTTGAAAAAAGACCTAAACTTGTTGTTCTAAGGAAGACACTGAATATAATGTGTCCATTTTACTGGCAGTGGAGGACCAAATTGAATTTTATAATTTCTGACTCAAATTTTGGAATCTCTGTGTTGCATTACGACTTTTTACCTCCAACCCCATTTCTCTAATAACATATCAAGTGTTATGACTCTTGATACAACATGTTGTATCAAGAGTCATAACACTTCTAAATAACTGTTTTTCAAACAGAAACAAGGATGTCTGAAAGGACATTAATCTAGGTTTCCCCTTCCCCTTCCATTTATTTGTGGCTAAACACTGGTCAACTTTCCAGGAGCATTTAGTATATCTACTATATATCAAGTATCATCAAGTACTTGATGCAGAAATAAAGAAGACATGGTCACTAGCATGGCCTTGGAAATTACAGACTAGCGAGAAAAAAACAATTATAAATGTGATGAGTACAACAAAGGAAAGGTAGAGTGCAATGTAAGCTTATGAGAGCATATCCCATAGAAGCCAAGACTAACAGGACTGTTAAGAGGTCAAGAGAATTAATACTTAAAAACTACCATTAAAAACTTACCAATTACTTCCAGTTCTGGGAGAAAGAAGTAAATGTACTTTTCCCTATTCTTCACACTAACTACAAATAAAAATGCTGGATATATAAAACACACACAGGACAACTCTGAAAGGTAGAGAGAGGGTTAAACCAACTAGTGACCTCAGGATCCAATGAACAACATGCTGGTGAGTTCCCTGGGTTTACTTTTGGCTTCGTCTATCCCGGATTTAAAGAGGGAAGTCAGCAACCTAGAAATACTAGCAGGCACAGACCAAAAAAGCCCCAACAAATCTCTGCTCTATCTAGAAAGGATCAGAAAAGGCGAAGACTAGCAAGACTGAAAACTTTTAGATATTACCACTCTACTCCAGCCAAATGCCACAAAAACACCAACAATTCAACCCATACACCACCAGCAACAGTGAACAGGGAACCTAGGTTTCCATACGTGCCAAACTATAATACGGCACCCCAAACCCCCACCAGACTGGTATCAGAGAAGACAGAAGGAGGAGCAAGAGCAGCCACTGCCGGACAGTAACAAGACACCCCACACACACACACACACACACACACACACACACACACACACACACGGCATAGTGGAAAGTCAAAACTTCCACCACTGCCAAGTGGCAAGGAGTAGTGGAGGTCACATGGGCCAAGAAATGCAGCACTTCAACTTCTTCCAGCCAGAGAGGTAGCAAGAGAGATTTAATGGGGAGCCAGACACATGAGAAACCCTTAGAGAAGGCCAAAAACACAGATCCTTGAGGAATTTTAAGCCTCTGGTACCTACAACTACAGCAACATTAAACACATTTCAATTTCTAACCAGATTAACCTAACGCCTCACACTAGAGGCCCATTTACTTCGGTTCCTATTACCCAATACGACATGTTTGGCTTCCCACCAAAAATTACAAGGCATGGCAAAAGGCAAGAAAAAAATTATATGAAGAGACAAAGCAAGGATCAGGGTCAAACTCAGATACGGCATACATGTTGGAATTATCAGAAAATTTTAAATAACTTTTATTAATACCTGAAGGGCTTTTAAAGGAAAAGTAGACAACATATAAAAACGAATGAGCAATATAAGCAAAGAGAAAGAAAATCTAAGAGAGAATCAAAAAGAAATGCCACAAATTAAAACACTATAACAGAAATAGAAAATTTCTTTGCTGTGATGATCAGTAGACTGGATACAGCTGGGAAAAGAATCAATGACCTTGAAGATATGTCAACAGAAATGTCCCAAACTGAAAGCAGGATATATATCAAAAATACCTATACAAAGACATATCATAAGCCAACTGCAGAAAAACAAAGATGAAGAGAAAATCTCAAAAGAAAGCAGAGGAGAAAAACACCTTAACTACTACTGAAGAATTAGACCAACAGTTTATGTCTCACCAGAAACCATGCAAATGAAACCAGGCAAACAAAAAATATTTACTCACTTTGGATAAAATATTTAAGGTGTTGAGAGAAAAAAAAAAAATCAACAAGAACTATATATCCAAAGAAATTATGAATCAAAATGAAGCAGAAATAAACACTTTCTTGAACAAACAAAACTGAGAGAATTCAGCACTACCAGTCCTGTCCTGAAAAATAGGAATAGTTAAGATGGCATTACGTCTCAAATCAGCATAGAGACTTAAGACAGTCCCCATCAGAATCCCAGCTGGTTTCTTTGTAGAAACTGACAAGCTGATTCTAAAATTCATATGGAATTACAAAGGAACCAGAATAGACAAAACACTCTTGAAAAAGAAAAAAGTAGAAGGAATAATATTTCTAAACTTACTTCAAAGCAACAGTAATCTTGACAGTTTAGTACAAGCATAAGGATAGGCATATAGGCTAACAGAATAGACTAAGAGTCCAGAAATAACCCCATATATCTATGATCGAGTGATTTTCAATGAAGGTGCCAAAACCATTCAATGAGGGAAAGAAATAGTGTTTTCAACAAATGGTCCTGAGACAACTTTAATAGCTACATGCAAAAACAAACAAACAAACAAACAAACAAACAACGAGTTGGCATTTACAAAATAGTCACAAGCTTAGGGAATATAGGCAATAATATTGTAATAACTGTGCATGGTGTCAGGAGGGTGCAAGACTTACTGGGGGGAATCACTCTGTAAGTCACACTAAAGTTTAACCACTATGTATACACTTGGAACTAATATGACATTGAATATCAGCTGTAATTGAAAAAAAATGAAGTTGGATCCTTACTTCACACCATACATAAAAATTAATTCAAAAGGGATTACAATTAAATGTAAGAGCTAAAACTATAAAACTGTTAGGAGAAAATATAGGACAAAATCTTCATGACCTCGGATTTGGCAATGGAGTCTTAGAAATGACACCAAAAACATGAGCAACAAAACAAAAAATTAGATCAACTGGACATCAAAATTAACTTGTGCTTAAAAAGACACTGTCAAGAAAATGAGAAGACAACCCACAGAATGAGAGAAAATATTTGCAAACCATATGTCTGATAAGAGACCGCTATCTGGACTATATAAAAAACTCTTACAACTCAATAATAAAACAACAAATAACCCAACTTAAAATAGGCAAAAGATCTGAAAAGACATTTCTCAATGAACACATGAAAAGATACTCAACATCACTAGTCACAAAGGAAATGCAAATCAAAGCCACAATGTGATACCACTCCATACCCACTAAGATAGCTATAATCAAAAAGTCAGATACTAACAAGTATTGATGAGAATGTGGAGAAACGAACCCTTGTGCATTGCTAGTGGGAATATAAAATGGTGTGGCCACTTTGGAAAACAGTCTGGCAGTTCCTCAAACAGTCAAAACATAGTTACCCTATGACCCAGCAATTCCACTCCTAGGTATGTACCCAACAGAAAAAGAAAAGCATATTCCACACAAAAACTTGTACACAAGTGTTTATTAGCAGTTTTATTCATAAAAGCAAAAACACAGAAACAACCAAAATGTCCAACAAATATTGGAAGGATGAACAATAATCATTCTGCTATAAAAAAGGAATGAAGTGATACAAGTTACAAATGGATGAACCTTGAAAAGTGAAAGAAGCCAGTCACAAAAGACCACGTATTATGATTCCACTAAAATGTCCTGAATAGGAAAACTTTTTGGAACAGAAATTAGATTAATGGTTGCTTGGAGCTAGGGAGAATATAGGGAGAGTGGAGTGATTATTAAAGGATACAGAAAACTACAAAGCTCTGATGAAAGAAATCAAAAGCAAATCTAAATAAATGAAGACATTCCTTAGCTATGAAGGACTCAATAGTGTTAAGATGTTAATTCTTCCCAAGCTGATTTATTGTTTCAACACAATTCCAATCAAAACCTCAACAAACTGTTTTGTAGATTTCAACAAACTGAATCTAAACTTTATATGGAAAGGCAAAAGACCCAGAATAGCCAACATAATGCTGAAGAACAAAGTTGGAAGACACTACCTAGTGTGCACGCTTACTATCAAACCACATTAATCTACACAGCATAGTATTTGCAAAAAGAATGACACACGGATCAATGGAAGAGAATGGAGAGCCCAGAAATATACCCACACAAATAGCCAACTAATTGCTGACAAAGGAAAAAGTCAATTCAATAGAGGAGTGTCTTTTCAACAAATGGCAAGGAACAATTGGACATACATATGCAAATATTAATAAATAAACCTAAAGAACTTTCACAAAATTAACTCAAACTGGATCAAAGACATAAATGTAAAATGCAAAACTATAAAATCTCTAGAACTAAAACACAGACAAAATCTAGGTGATACTAAATTTGGCAATGAGTTTTTAGATATAATAGTAAAAACATGATCCATAGGAAAAGTAATTAAGTTTTGGACTTTATTCAAATTAAAAACTTCAGCTCTGTGAAAGTCATTCTTTTAGAGAATGAAAAGGTGAGCCACAGACTGGGAGAAAGTGTTTGTAAAACATATATAAAATAAAGGATTTGTATCTAAAACACACGAAGAACTCTTAAAGCTCAACAATAAGAAAGTATACCCAATTTAAAAATGAGCAAAAGATTCAGGCATCTCATCAAAGATACAAACACACAAAATAAGCATCTGAAAAGATCCTCAATATCATTAGTCATTAGAAAATGCAAATTACAAGATACTAAGTATCTATTAAATGGCTAAAAATAAAAACTGACAATATAAAATAATGGCGAAGATGCAGGAAAACAGGAATTCTCATTAACTGCTAATGGGAATGCAAATAGTACAGCCACTTGGACCATTTGACAGTTTCTTACAAAGGTAAATATAACCTTACCATACTATTCAGCAACCTTATTTACCCAAGGTATTACCCAACTGATCTTAGGTATCTACCCACCTGATCTGAAATGTACGTCTACACAAAAACCCGCACGTAGAACAAGTGTTAGTGAGATATGGAGAGAAGGGAACCTTCATACACTGTTGGTGGGAGTGCAAACTGGTACAACTACTATGGAAAATAGTCTGGAGGTTCCTCAAAAAATTAAAAATAGATATACCTTCTGACCCAGCAACTGCACTTCTGGGTATTCACCCAAAGAAAATCAAAACGATAATTCGTAAAGATCTGTGCATCCCTATGTTCATGGCAGCACTATTTACAATAGCCAAGATATGGAAGCAACCTAAATGCCCATCAACAGATGATTGGATAAAGTCATGGTTCATATATACAATGGAATATTACCCATAAAAAAAAAATGAAATCCTATCATTTACAATGACATGGATGGACCTAGAGGTTATTAGTCTGAGCGAAATAAGTCAGAGAAAGAGATATACCACACGAATTCACTTACATGCAGAATCTAAGGAACAAAAAGAATAAACTAATCAAAAACAGACTCATCAATACATAGGATAATCTTGTGACAGCCAGAGGGAAAGGGGTTGGGTGGCTGAGAAAAAGTAGTGAAGAGCTAAAGAAGTACAAATTAGCAGTTAATAGATGGTCTCAGGAATGGGGAGTATGGCATAGGGAATACTGTCGGCAGTAAGGTTATGGCTATGTGTACAGCCAGAGGGAAGATAATCAGGTAGATAATTTCACAAACTATATAAATGTCTAACCAATGCACTGTACACTTAAAACTAATGATTAAAAAAAAATGATGAAAGGAAAAAAACCTGCATGCAAATATTTATAGCAGTTTTATAACTGCCCAAAACTGGAAGAAACCAAGATGTCCCTCAATAGATGAATGGATAAGCAAACTGTGGCACATCACTGTATTGGGTTATTCAGCAATAAAAGAAATTAGTTAAGAAGCCATGAAAAGATATGGATGAATCTTAAACACATATTGCTAAGTGAAAGGAGCCAACCTGAAAAAGCTACCTACTGTATGATTCCAATTAAAAGACATTCTGGAAAAGACAAAACTACAGTGTAAAAGGATGATTGGTTGCCAAGAGCTGGAGGAGAGAGTAGGGGAGGGAGGGTGAATAGGTGAAGCACAGGAGATTAGGGCAGTGAAACTTCTGTATGGTATTATAATTGTACATAAACAATACTATGCATTTGTCAAAATCCACTGAACTCTATGGCAAAGAACAAACCTCGATGTATGCAATATTTTTTTAATTCAAGGTGGAGTAGGGAATCCCAGGATAGAATGGAATGCATGACCAAAAAAAAAAAACAAAACAAAACAAAACAAAAAACCTAACTTTGTTACAAATGTACAAAACAACCTCACTAAACCAGGTGGGGAGAAAAGGTGCTAATCAAAGAAACTTTGAAAATCAGTGGAATCCATAAAACTAAAAAAACTGCACATGACGTACTCTATTCTATCTAATAAAGTTGTAATCCACAAGGGTACGATTAACATTTCTAATATTCCTATACATGTACACTGGAACTAAACAATGATGCAAATGATAGTGAAAAGTGGGAGCTACATTTCTCAACGTTGGAAGTGAAAGTTTATAGATAAGCAATGAAAACATCATTATGAACTCATGTTTATCTTAACGTAGGTGTACACAGCTGGGTTAGCATACCAATGTATATTTCCCTGCTCTGTCCTCTGAGAGGGCCTGCAAGCAATGACACTGCAGTAGCAATGAGCATACCTAGCACCCAGATCTTGGTTTCCAATACCATTCCCCAATTAAGGGAACCAGGACTCCTTGGAGAAACGGCTGATTCTAAGACTGGGGCAGAAAATATAAGATAAGCATGCAGCACCTTGTAGAGCCAGAAACTAAGGCAATGCTAACAGACAACACCTGAAAGAATTCCCAATGGCCAAAGCTGAAATAACTGAGCAGCATTAATCCATGGTATACATATACTAAAAAAACAAAAACAAAAACAAAAACCTATGAGTCCATACAGATATAAATAAATGACTGAATAAATGGTGTAAAAGATACAAATCTCCCATACAAAATAATTCCAAATCATTTATGTAGAAATTACACCCTTGGTGAGGTGGGGTATAACTCCCCACTTCTTCAATATGGACCAAATATAGGGACTTCCTTCCAAAGACTATGGATGGAAAGGGAAAAAAAAGTAACTTTACATTCGAAAAACCTGACAACAAATATCTCGTCGGGTGATCAAGGTCAACATCAATAGTGATAAATCAGGTTGATAGTATTTACCCTTGCTCTGATGTAACAAAAACGATTCTGCCTTTGTGGTCTTCCTCCCTAAAGTCTATAACCACAGTCTAATCATGAGAAAAACATCAGGCAAATTCCAGGACAAGGCCATTCCTCAATACCCGATCCATATGCCTCCAAACTGTCAAGGCCATTGAAAAACAAAGACAATGTGAGAAACTATCAAAGCCAAGAGGAGCCTAAGGAGACATGACTACTAAATATAATATGGTATCTCGGAAGAGACCCTTAAAAAAAGACATTAGGCAAAAACTAAGGAAATTTGAATAAAGTATGGACTTAGTTAATAATGATATATCAATATTGGTTCATTAATTGTCACAACTGGGTGTGGGGTATATAGAAACTCTCTGTACTTTCTTCACAAGATTTCTCTAAGAATAAAAGTGTTCGAAAAAGAAAGTTCACTAAAAATGAGAAAAATAAATCAACTGTATTTCTACATGCCAGCAATGAATACCTGAATGCCAAAGTTAAAAACACAATTGCACCAAAAAATTTAAATACTTAGGTATAAATCTAAGAAAACTATACAGGACTTAAGCTGATAACTACAAAATGCTGATAACAAAAACCGAAGATCTAAATAATTTAAATTGAGAAATACGCAATATACACAGATTAGAAGACTCAACATAGTAAAGTCATCTATTTTCTCCAAAATGATATACAGGTTAATGTGATTCCTATCAAAATCCCAGAAGGATGTTTTGTGATTCCATACAAATCTGATAATTTATTGTTCTATTTCTCAAAATAAAAAAAAAAAATGCCATTGGGATTTTGATGGGGATTGCATTAAATCTGTATGTTGCTTAGGGTAATATGGCCATTTTAACTACGTTGATTCTCCAATCCATGAACATGGAATACCTTCCCATTTCTTCATGTTTTCTTCAATTTCTTTTAATAATGTCTTGTAGTTTCCAGTGTATAGGTCCTTCAGATCCTTTAAGTTTATTTCTAGGCATTTTATTCCTTTTGTTGTAATTACAAAAGGAATTGGGGTTTTTTTTTGCATTTCTTTTTCTGAAATTTCTTTGTTGGTATAAACACAACGAATTTTTGTACATTGATTTTGTATGGAATCACCAAAGACCCTGAATAGCCAAAGCAATCCTAAGAAAAAAAGAACAAGGCTGAAAGTATCACTCTGCCTAACTTCAAATTATACTACAAAGTGATAATAATCAAAACATGGTATTGATTATCAAAGCATAATCAAAGCATGGTATTGGCAGAAAAACAGACACACAGATTAATGGAACAGAACTGAGAATCCAGGAATAAACCCTCATGTATATGGGCAAATAATTTTCGACAAAGGAGCCAAAACATACAATGGCGAAAGGAATGCCTCTTCAAAAAATGGTGCTGGGAAAATTGGAATGTCACATGCAAAAGAATGAAACAAGACTGCTATCTGTCAGCATACACTAAAATTAACTCAAAATCAATCAAAGACCTAAATATAAGACTTGAAACAATAAATTGCATAGAAGAAAACATAGGTACTAAACTCATGGACTTTGGTCTTAAAGAGGATTTTATGAATTTGACCTCAAAGGCAAGGGAAGTAAAACCGAAAATAAATTAATGGGATATCAAACTACAAAGCTTCTGCACAGCAAAAGAAACCATCCACAAAACAAAGAGGCAACCAATAAGGGGCTAATATCCAAAATATGTAAATTTAATTTTTTTAAAAAAAGAGATGTTTTGTGGATATAAATCAGATTATTCTAAAATTTATGAGGAAAAGCAAAGGAACCAGAGTGGCTGTATTAGTTTCCTATGGCTGCTGTACCACAAACAGTGGCTTAAAACAACAAAAATTTATTCCCTCAAAGTTCTGGAGGCCAGAAATCCAAAATCAGTATCACTGGGCTGAAATCAAGGTGCTGGCAGGGCTGTACTCCCTCCAGGGACTCTAGGAGAGAATTCTTTCTTTGCCTCTTCCAGTTTCTGGTGGCTGCCGACATTCCTTGGCTTGTGGCCACATCACTCCTATCTTCAAGGCCAGCATCCTCAACTCTCTCTCTGCTCCATCTTCACACAGCCCTCTTCTATGTGTGCGGTACCTCCTCTGCCGCTCTAAGACACTTGTGATTACATTAAGGTCCAGAATAATGGCCTCATCTCAAAATCCTTAATTTAATCATATCTGCAAAGATCATCTTCCTCAGGGATTAAGACCTGATTCCTTAGGTGGATATCGTTCAGCCTACTACGATGAAACAATTCTGAAAAAAAGAAAAGTGGGAGGAAACAGTCTAGCCAATTTCATGCCTTATTATATAGCTACATTAATCAAGGCTGTGTAGTATTAGAGAAGGTATGGACACATATGAATGAAACAGAAGAGAGAGCCCAGCAATAGACCCACAAAATATGACCAAAAGATTTCTGACAAAGGTGTAAAAGCAATTTATTGTAGGAAAGAGCCTTTTCAACAAATGGTACAATAATTAGATTACCATAGGCCAAAAAAATAAACCTTGATTTAATCTCATATTATACAAAAATTAAACTCAAAATGGATCACAGATTCATATGTAAAATGTAAAACTATAAACTTTGGAGAAAAAAACATGGGGCAAATATTTAGCATATAGGCATACTTTGATGGCTAATTTTATGTGTCAACTCAGCTGAGCCAGATATGTGGTGGAACATTATTCTGGATGTTTTTGTGAGGGTGTTTCTAGATATAATTAATATTTAAATCAGTGGACTTTGAGTAAATCAGATTGTTCTCCCAACCCCCCACTCCAATGTCGGCGGGCCTCATCCAATCAATTGGAAGGCCTGAATAGAACAAAAGACTGAACTCCCCCATGCAAGAATAAATTCTTCCCACAGACAACCTTCGGATTTGAACTTCAACATTAGCTCTTCTCTGAGTCTGCAGTATACATCCTACCCTGCAGATTTTGGACTTGCCAGCCTTTCTACTTACATAAACCAATTCCTTAACTCTCTTCTCTTCATACATGTACACGTACACACACACACACACACACACACACACACACACACACACACACCCTTTCGGTTCTGTTTCCCTGGAGAACTCTGACTAATAGAAGTGTGCAATGAGTTCTTAGACCTGACACAAAGCATGATCCATAAGAAAAATGTAATAAATTGGACTTTATCAAAATTAAAAACTTTTGCTCTGCAAAAGAACCTTTTAAGAGGACATAAAAATAAACTACACATTAGGAGAAAATATCTATAAACCATGTATGTGACAGGTAACTAGTGTCTGGACTATATAAAGAACTTTCCAAACTCAAGCATACAAAATCAAACAATCCAATTAGAAAATCAGCAAAAGAATTGAAGAGACATTTCAATGAAAAAAATCTATTGATGGCAAGCACATGAAAAGATGTTCAACATCATTAGCCATTAGAAAAATGCAAATTAAAATCACTAGATATTACACACCTATCAGAATGGCTCAAATAAAAAATAGTGACAACACCAAATGCTGGTGAGTATTCAGAGAAACTGGATCACAAACACTGTTGTTAAGAATGTAGAATGGTACAGCCACTCTGGAAAAGTTTGGCTGCTTCTTGAAAAATTAAACATGCAACTACCATTACCATCAGCAATTATACTCATGAGCATTTATGCCAGAGAAATATAGAGTTTTATTTGCACAAAAACTTGTGCGGAAATGTTTATATACAGCAGCTTTGTTTGCAATAGACAAAAACCGAAAACCCAAATGTTTTTCCCTGGGTGAAGTATGGTGCATCCATACCAAAGAATACTAGTCCACAAAAAAAGAACACTGATTCATATGACAACCTGGATCAATTACAAAGAATTATGCTGAATGAAAAAGCCAATCTCAAAAGGTTATATAGCATATGATTCCATTTAGATAACATTCTTAAGATGACAAAATTTTTTAAATGGGGAATATTAATGGTGACCAGGGGTTAAAGAGGAGTTGAGGTGATAAAATTAACTCAAAATGGATTAAGGACATGAATATAAGATCTAAAACAATAAAATGCATGGGAAAAAAACATAGGAATGAAACTCAAGGACTTTGGACTTAAAGAGGATTTTATGAATTTGACCTCAAAGGCAAGGGAAGTAAAAGCTTAAATAAATGAATGGGACTACATCAAACTAAAAACCTTCTGCTCAGCAAAGAAACCGTCAACAAGGTAAAGAGACAACCAT
>NW_006437456.1:125851-129734 GCF_000325575.1 Pteropus alecto
TGCTGATGGGACTGCAAATTGGTACAGCCACTGTGGAAAACAGTATGGAGGTTCCTCATAAAACTAAGAATTGATCTACCATGTGATCCAGCAATCCCTCTACTGGGTATTTACCCCAAAGACTTGAAAACCTATATCCAAAAAAGTATTTACACACCAATGTTCATAGCGGCATTATTCACAGTGGCCAGGACATGGAAGCAATTGAATTGTCCTACGATAGATGATTGGCTAAAGAAGCTGTGGTACATATATACGATGGAATATTACTCAGCTGTAAGAAGAGATGAAATACTGCCATTTGCAACAACATGGATGGACCCTGAGATAATCATGCTAAGTGAAATAACCCAGACTAAAAAAGTAGAAAATCACATGAAATCACTTATATGTGGGATATAAACCTAAAAGCAACAAATGAACAAGACAAACAAACACACATGGCCTTTGACAATGGACTAATGGTTACCAAAGGGTAGGGGAGGAAGGGAGAGGTAGACAAGGTAAAGGGGGTCAAATACAGGGGGTAGGGGTAGGGTGAAGTGGGTAAAGGGGATCAAATATATGGTAGCTGAAGGAAACTGGACTTTGGGTGGTAATCACACAATAGAATACAATAGATGTCAAATTATAATGTACACCTGAAAATTATATAATTGTATTAACCAATGTTACCCTAATAAACTAAAAGAAAAAAAAAAGAGGAGTGGAGGTGGGAAGGAAGTGGCTGTGGCTATAAAAGGTAACCATAAAGGTTCCTGTGGTGATGAAAATACTCAGTATCTTGATTGTACCAATGCCAACATTCTGATAATAATACAGTTTTGCAAGATATTACCACTGGAGGTAAATGGATAGAGGGCACAGGGGATCGATCACTTCATATTATTTCCTACTACTTATGAATCTACAATTACCTCAAAATAAAAAGTTTAATTAAAGAAGATTGATCAATGGTAACATGATAGAAAAATGAAAATCTCCAAGCAGAGACACAGGAGGATGGGGTGGATATTGACTGGGAAGGGGCTCACAGTTGGTTACAGAGGTGTATACATAAGTACAAATCTATCAGGCTATACATTTAAGATAAGTGCAATTTATACACTTGATTATATGCTATGCTTCAATAAAAAATGATTTTAAATTGCCTTTTGATTAATCTTGTTCACTGTGATAATGATATTATGTATAAATTTTTTTGAATTTATCAACAATGAAACCACAGGCACATTTTAGCAGAAGCCATTTCAAGGCACAGTAAAGCCAGAAGACACACTAGAATAAGTTAAGGAATGGGTGGGAAATGAGCCAATGCAGAGAGGTAAATACATATAACATAACTCTTTCCAGGAGTTGCCAGTAAAGGGAAAGGGTGATTGATAAGTGATACTCAAAGGGAAAGGTATTATTGAAGAGCTTTACTAGAATGGGGAAAAAATGAGTAAATTTAAATGCTGATGAAAAAACTTGGTAAACAATGAGTCTAAAGCCATATGAGCACAGTGCTATCTAACCTTTAGTAAAATGTTTGTGGAAGTAAGAGAAAAGCAAATATTAAGACTGACCTTTGATAGGACAGATAACGCTTGCATTGCACTGGGAAGAAAAATTATTGTTAATAGAGGTGTACTTATAGATTGGATGGTAGAAATAATAGAAACAACAATAATAATAATGACAACTATAATTTATTAAATACTTACTGTGATAGCCAGCCCCCAAGATGGTCTCCAGTGTCCCTGCATCCTGATATTAATCCCAGTATAGTCTCCTCCCACACAAAATAGGGCTGCACTGTATAATCAGTAAGATAAGACAGTGTGCAACTTCCAGATTAGGGCAAAAAAGACAATGCAGCTTCTACCTTTTTCTCTCTTCGACTGCTCCTTCTCGGGGAAAGGTAGTCACAACACGCAAGCATCTGCAGAAGGCCAACTGGCACCATGTGAGTGAGCCATTTTAGAAGCAGCTCCTCCAGCCTCAGCCAACCCTTCATAGGACCACTACCTCATGAGAGACCCTAAGTCTTTAAAATTACCCAACTAAGCTGCTTCTGAATTACTGACCCACGAAAACAGTGAGATAGTTAATATTTACTGTTTTAAGCCACTAGGTTTGGGAGTAATTTATTAAGCTGCAACAGATACCTAAAGTATTTATGTGCCAGGTATAGTTTTAAGCATATTAGATGTAGTAACCCACTTAATCCTCAACAACCCTGTGGTCCCCATTTTAAGATGAGAAAACAGACATACAGAAGTAATTTGCCCTGATTCTCACACAGCTGGTTAAGTGATGAAAATATGGAAACCATAAAGTGAACTTTTATAAACTCCAGATTCAAATCTAAAGCCAGTGCTACTAACATCTGAGCAATACATCCTCCCCAAAGCTGAAGCAGTGTCCAGTCCCATGGCTTATATTTCTGCTGTGAAATAGAAGGTAAAGTTATCCGATGAGAGAGCAAGGAAAAGCAGATGAATCGGAGAACTAAAGAAAATGGCAAAGGTTTGAAAAGTTGCCATGAAGAATGAAAAAGAGAGCTGGCTAGAGAAATAGGATTTCCAAACAGTGTTAAGGGCTGAAGAGAGGTTAACAGCCATGAACTTGCACACCATGAATTTAAGTTGACCATGAAGATGACCATAATGAAGAGGACACAGGCTGGCTAGTGTACCTACATAAAAAAGTAATTTGAAGTATGAAACAGTAGTGAAGGCTAGATGGAAGAGAAAGCACATGTCTTTCCCAAGTCCCGCCAGCTCAATAAGGAGCCATGCATAAAAAAAATTCCAAGAAACACCAGATATTCTGTCAAAGTATCGCATAAAGATTGAAGAAAGGCGACTAAGACAAATGATAAACTGACAGTGCTACTTCTCATGACTGCCTTTATCTCAAACAGCTCAAGTTTTCTAGAGAATCTTCCCTTTTTCCTATTTCCATTCAAAACGTCACAAAAAAATTAAAACCAATAAAAAGAATATACTAATTCCATTACAATCAGACCACACCTAAAAGCAACCTCACAATTATTTACTGACTTAATGAACAAATCTCACAACAGAGCTTTAGGCCAAAAATTTATCAATTTTCAAATTCATTTAAAAACAGGCTTTTCCAAATACATTTAAGTTTCAATTTCATGCGTGCTTCTAAAATTACTTCACTTTAAATTTAAAAATTACCTCACTTTACCTGACTAATAAATTGGCATAAACTAATCTCAAAATAAAGTAGGTAGGGAAAATCAAAAACCAAATCACAGACACAAAATTTTTTCCAGGCAATGCAAATTAAATGTGGATACTAAGACACTTAAGACACAAACGTACATAAATAAAGGTAAAGGTCTGTGAGCTGTATATTTTTCTTAATATTTAAGATTAATAAAAAGTTTCAAAGAACAAAAGTTAGTAGTTAATATTTCAGTGAAATCTTTTCTCATACACCTATTATTACCTGAAGACTTATTGGAAACAAGTCAAAATGAGTACCACTAGAAAAGAAAATTTTTCTAGTATATGTCACTGGGTAAATTAAGTCATTTTTACCTTATGCATAATCAATAGAGGGGAAAAAAAATTTTCCGCACCTAAAGTAGTGCTAGTCTAATAAAGGTACAAGGATTATAGAAACTATAGAGTGAACCTTAATGTCTTCCACAAGTAATTTCATATATTCTCTCTTTAAATTGGGATAGAAGCCATATATTCTGAAAACAAAACAATTCCTAACTCTTACAAAGATTTTTTTAATTAAAATAAAATTCATAATTAATACTGTTCTACTTTTAATCTTAAATCTTACCCTTATCTGTTCGGTGGAGCTGCTGCTGAGTTCATCGCCAGACTCAGAATCCTGATGTATTCTTTCTGAG
>NW_006437456.1:129794-234734 GCF_000325575.1 Pteropus alecto
CCTGGGAGAAGCTAGTTTTCTCTACGTCCAAGAACTCAGGACCGGGAAAGTGACCAAATAAGCGTGTCCTATTCTGGCCGGAAACTTTAGGAGAATGTGAGTCACTGTTAAACTTTCCATTATTATGGGTCAGATCCAGGCTTAGGTTGAGAGTCTGAGTTGAATTATAACTGGGTCCAAAATTCTGATTGGCATCACGAATAAGACCTGTTCCTTGAACAGATGACGATGACTTTCCAAAACTTGAAAGCTCAGGCAATTTGTTCACATTTTCTGTCGATCTCTGAAGATGCAGACTCTGTATCATTTTCATAGAATTATTTGGCAGTCCAACTGCCTGTTTAACAGGCGGCATCAGAGCTTTGCGGGTGACTTCCTTAACGTACTGGGCTGGCACATAAAATGCTTTTGAATTCTCATCTGGTTTGACTTGCCACCAGTCATCATTGGTCTTTTTCACCAAGATGTATCGTTCCCCTTGTTTTATCACAATCTTTCTGTCCTTTGTTTCATATTCATAATCATATTCCACTTCAATATACACTTGTCCTGGAACAATCTTGCCACTTCTGTCAGCCATTTTTATTCAATAATATTCACCTCTCAAAAAGGATGGTATGCCACATTATGGCTTTATGGTTTGTTGGATTAATATAGCTATTTTTATTCAAATGGAGGAATAGAATAAAGAAAAAATTAACAGTCTGGATTTTTTATATTTACTCACAAGCAGCACATACAAGCCATTTAAATCACAAACTAAGAAAGTAAATGTGTGTCTAATGTTCTGTACTGTCCTACATTAAAAACACTCTCATAATAGTGTAATTTACATTTGTCAATTATTTATGACCAATACCAAACCAACAACTAGAATAGTAAGTATACTAACTAGCTAGACACAAGACTATCAAAAATAAGAGGTGAAAAGAACTTTCTTTCTTTTCATGACTACCTCAAACTTCCTTCACTTTCTTAGAGAGTGATGTGTATTAGGTACTTCCCAAGGGCCAGGCACAGATCTAGGTTCACTGTATGACTTATCTAAGATCTTCTTTGAAGTTGGAATTGAATTTCAATGACCCTGAATTTCAATGACCTTGAACTCAAGTCAAGCCCCAACCACTGTGGAATGAATAGTGTTCCCCATCCTAACTCCAGAATCTATGAATGTGACCTGATTTGGAAATAGGTTCTTTGCAGATGTAATCATTTAAGATGAAGTTATATTTGATTAGGGTAGGGCCTGAAATCCAATGACTGGTTTCTTTATAAGGAAATGGAGATTTAAAAATGAGGAGAGGAAACACAGAGGGAAGAAGCCCACAGAAGACAGAGGCAAAAACTACCAGCCAAGGAACACCAAGGATGCTGGCACCACCTGAAGACAGGAAGAGGAAAGGAAAGATTCTCCCCTAGAGCCTTTAGAGGGAGCACAACCCTGCTGACACCTCTGTTTTGGACATATAGCCTCCAGACCTGAGAGATAATAAATTTTTGTTGTTTTAAGCCACCCGGTTTGTGGCACTTTGTTACAGCAGCCCAAAGAAACTAACGAAGTCAACCCAATGCTTAAGGAGCCTATGGTAAACCTAAGCAATTCTGAATATTCGTGTACCAAAAATGTGTATCCAAGGTCCCATGACAACATGCCAATTTTCCTCAGCATCCAAGTACTGGGCATGATGTTACTATTCGCTATATGTGCAGTAACAATCATTCCCCTAAGGACAATATTTTTCATTGTAACAGATAAACCCATAGCCCAGGCAATAAGTGACATAATTTCAGTAACTAATATTTACTTTTTAGACAAACCACTTGAAGAACAAATTTAATACAATAGTGTTGTTTCAAACAAAATAAAACTTACCTTAGAAGGAGATATAAATATCCAGTTTTACATTTAAACCTATAAAAAAAAAAAAATACATTAACTTTAGCCAGGATTGCTTAAAGAAACTAAGAATACAATGTTGGTCACGAATTAGAAGCATAACTTTATAACTATAAGGAACAGAATACAATTTTATATATAACCATTGTGTTCAGCACCACCCTCCAAACATGGACACAGATACACTTTACCACTGCCCCCTCCTACTTCATTTCCACGTTGTTTCAAATTCACTGCTGCCTTTTATTTTTATTCTGACAGAAATATCTTTTTAAATTTCTAATAATATGAGAAACAACTGTTGCAAAATTGTTAAAATGACAAAACTATTTTTCAAATTTATGGATTGAGCGAGTAAAGAGAATGAAAACAAATGTTAAAAGTTGTTGGGAGCCCTAAAACATTACCCCACAGATGACTAATTATAAATAGGGAAATATACTTTTACGGTGGAGAGATCTGTCAGTCATGAGCTTAACAAAGTGGTCAAATTTAGCAATACCAACAGTGGGACAGACAACCTGATTACATATGCCTCCTAATGTGATGCAATAAGATGTTATAATGTTACCTATGCTGTACTCTTGTCAAAAAAAAAAAGTTTAACCTTAAGCTCATTATTAGGAAACAAATCCATTCTATTAGACAATAGACATGAACTCTTCAAAAAAAATCAACTTCATGAAAAATGAAAAAGGGAGGGAGATTTTCCTAAATTAAAATACACTATAGACACACAACAACCAAATCTTTGTGGTATTTAATAAATACCTAAACCCTACCATATCAAAAATCCAGTTGCTATCTCTACCCCACACCAGCCCTGGCAAATATGCACCATCTTTCTCTTCACAGTCAATAGAAATTCTAACCTTCCAAATGTTCAGCTTTTTATTTAATGCATAATCAGGACATTAGTCACTATGTGCTTTAATCCTTTTACCTACATAAGCTTTTTGCTACAACATTTCAAAATTCCATACTGAAATATTTATCATCAGGTGGTTCATTTTTTTCTTTCCAGAAAGTAATAAAATAACTTAAGAAATACCTCTGAAGATAATGAAACAAGTAAAGGAATCCACAGAAGGTTATAGTAGCTCAGATATAATATAACTGGCTAGACATTTGTCCACAGGAATGGAGAAAAGAAAAGTGTGAAGAATAACAAGTACACTGGATAATTTCATGCTAGCCAAAGCAGGACTGTGGGATGGGAAACAACGGGTTAAAGACCAGTACATGTAATGTTAGTCTCTTTCATTGCCAGGCTTTATGACTGACTACACCTTCACCAGTGACTACAAAGATAAGTATGAAGGAGGAGTTAGGAAGAAAGATAAAGAAGTCAGTTTCACCACTTTCAACATAAAACAGCCAATCTAAAGTTTTAGTTAAAGGCAACGAGAACTGGGAAGACAATAAAGAGAAGTAATCAAAAGACATCCATATAGAAAAGGTAGTTAGCTATCAAGGCAGATAACATGAGCAAGAATGGACACAATGAGATAAGAGAACAGGAGCTGAGACAGATTTCTAAGTAATATTGGGGTGGAGGATTAAAAGCCCCTAAGAGAGACTAATAAAATTATAAACTATGTATTACAATCCAAGGACTAGGAAAAGTTAGGTAAAATAAAAATGAAAAGAAAAGCCTTACTGTACACTGCAGAGTCAAAAAATTTAAAATAATTATGGGGTAGCTCTAAAAACGTAGATCTAAGTGAAAATTATCTGCAAATGTGTGAATAACTTATGCTGCCTATTTTTATTCAAAAACATACGCTGTATTAAAATAAATACTTATAGTTTTAATTTTGGCTTGTTTTGTCCTCTGTTCCCCAAACTGGTGGATTCTTCTCTTTAGATGTTTGTTCTGGTAATCTATCTTCTCAAGTATTTCAGTTAAAATCTTACCCATTCAACTACAACAACCACTGAGCACAACACTCCCCTAACTGACATATATTCCCTACTCATCGTATCACACTCCTGCATCCATGTTCATCACATACACACACTTACAATTACTCAGTACTCAACCACCAGAATACATAAAGTTTTTTCACATTTACTGCCCAGTAACCACCGCTTTTTTTGCAGTTTCAACAATAACCATGTAGGCTTTTCATGCCTCTTGCCAGTCTTGTTTTCCTCATGTTTCAACAAGAACAGACTCCAACATGGACACGCACAGACACACACTGCTTACAACTTTTTCTTCTCTTCCCGCAAGTCAGATTCAAAATTCTATCATGTCATTTTAAAATCTAATAACCTCCTCCTGTCTGCCGATTTTTCTCATTTTCTTTCCTACCACAAATTACACAGCTCAGCAAATGTTATCTTCCTCCCCCAGGACATGTGCTTTAATCAAATACATCTCTCAGCATGACAGCCTTACTAGGTATATCAAAAAGGTACACAAGTAAACAAAATCTTAAGAGAAATATAGTAAATGTGTCCATAATTAACGAGTTTATAATTTAAGTCTAATACATATATGGACAACCTATTTAGCAATTCTAATACCATGAATGAAATGTTAACATAGCCTCAGACATGTAAATGTTAACTGACTTAAAAATACCACAATGTAAGCATTAATTCTTTTTTTTATTTTTCAATTAGAGTTGACATTCAATATTATTTTATATTTGTTTCATATGTACAGCATAGTGGTTAGACATTTACATAATTTATGAAATGATTCTGATTACTTTAGTACCCTATACAGATATTACAATATTATTGACTATATTTCCTATGCTGTACTTCACATCCCCATGACTATTTTGTAACTACCAATCTGTACTTCTTAATCCCTTCACCATTTTCACCCAGCCCCCCAGCGCCCCTTCCATCTGGCAATCGCCAGTTTGTTTTCTGTATGAGTCTGTTTCCATTGCTTATTATTCTTTAGATTCCACATATAAGTAATATTATTTGTCTTTCTCTAACTTATTTCACTTAGCATAATACCCTCTACGTTCATCCAGATTGTTGTAAAAGGTAAAATTTCATTGTTTATAGTTGAGTAATATTCCACTGTATATATGTACCACTTCTTTATCCAATTGTCTATTGAATGGGCACTTAGGCTACTTCCATATCTTGACTATTATAATTCGAAAAAATACAAGCACTAATTCTTGATACGATGTCCTCCAGTTTTTAAATTACTTATTTAAAATTAACAATCCCTAAACAGATCTCTATTAAAGAAATTAATTAAACTTAATGAGCACAACAAAAATGTTAAGAACAATTGCAGCATAAGAAATTACTCCACCAAGTAATTCTGTAAACTGTACACGTAACAAGAACTCATAGGCCCCTACAGTTTTTTCTTAATGCATGACCTCTGTTTTCTAAGAATAAAAAGATATGTAAGACATTTCTTTAGGCTTAAAGAAGAAAAGAAAAATATAGTGATTAATATTATAAACTATTCTGGCCATAAAGAAATAGCAAAAATAGAAACAGCAGAAAGGATACAGGAAATAATCAGGTAACTGGAAAGCAGCAGAGAACACAGTCAAGTGTGAACTAGTAAAGGAAACTCAAAACCAGATTTAAATCTGAAACAAAAATGAGGAAACCACCGAAGTGTTTGGGGAAGCAAGCATATTTCAATAAAAATGGCATATGCATGAAGTGTTTTAGGAAGATTTGTGCCATGAAGACTTTCTTAGTCGGAAATGAGTGGACGTGATTTTTTCTTGGATTGTTACAAGAATGGAGAAAATATTTCAATTTAAAAAGGAAAAAATATGACCTTGAAATTGGCAATGAATTTTTAGATCCACCCACCAAATGCATGATCCATGAAAGAAAAGGTTAGGTAGAACTTTATTAAAGTTTAAAGCTTCTGCTCTGTGAAAGATCTGCTAAAAGAATGAAAACACGAACCACAGACAAGGAGAAAATATTTGCAAAACACATCTGATGAAGGACTTGTATCCAAAATATACTAAGAACTCTTAAAACTCAACAAAATGAACCAAATTTTCTACATGGAAAAAGGACCTGAGAACACATCATGAAAGAAAATATGGCAAATAAGCACATGAAAAACTTATCAATATAATGTCATCAGGGAATTTCAAATTTAAAAAGATACTACTGCACACCTATCAGAATAGCTAAAATCCAAAAAACTGACAATACCAAATGCTGATGAGGATGTAGAGCAAAAGGAATTTTCATTCACTGCTTGTAGGAATGCAAAATGGTACAGCCACTTTGGAAGATAGTTTAGCAATTTCTTACTGCTAAAAGTAAGATCATCATCTTACCATATGATCTAGCAATCACACTACTAGGTTATTTACCCAAATGAGCTGAAAACTTATTTCCACAAATAAGTCCTGCAGCAAATGTTTACAGCAGCTTTAAAACTGTCAAAAACTGAAAGCAACCAAAATGCCCTAAGAGAAAGGATAAACAAAATGTAAGACATCATAGAATGGAATATTCAATGATTAAAAGAAATGAGCCATTAAGCTAAAAAAAGACACAAAGCTTAGATATTTTGCTAAGTGAAGTCAGTTTGGAAAGGCCACATACTGAATGATTTCAATTATAAGGTATTCTAGAAAAGCAAAAACAGAGTGATTGCTAAGGGAGGGAGGGTCCCACAAGTGAAGCACAGGAGATTCTTTTAGGCCAATAAAATTATTTTGTATGATGCTACAATAGTGGATTATGACACAAGCACTAGTCACAACTCGTTAATCTTAACAACACAAAGATTTGTGTTGCAAATTTTAAAAAATCAGTTAGGAGGTCAGGGGAATCCCAGGATGGAAAAAGATGTGACAAGACAGTCTAACAGGATTACAAATATATGGAACGACCTCATGAAGGGGTGGGGAGTAGAAGCTGACCTAATTCCAGAAATAAGTGAGGTCTATAAGAATATAGGCAAAGTAACTGCACGTAAGTACCGTGTCCTAGTAAATAAAAACATTCCCATAGGAGTGTGAGTTAAAAATTCTGCTATACATGTAACCTGGAATTGAATAACTAAGTAAATGGAATGTGGATGGTTTCTCAATGTTGCAATGGAAATTTAAAGATAAGAAAGGGGAGGGAGAAGGCTCTAATGATCCATGTGATAATGACTCAGACTTGGAGACATCAAGTTTAACTAAGTCTAACATCTACTACGAACTAAATGAACTCATTTTTAGCTTACCACAGATATGAGTGATTACCTTTAAAAATTTACAGATACATGTCTATATGCTATTTAGTACACAAACACATTTCCTTGCAATCAGTAAAAATGACACTCTAGCAGCAACAAGCATACTGGTACCCAGGTTTGGTTTTTAATATCATTCTCCAAATAAAGAAACCGAGGCTCTTTGGAGAAATGTTGATTCTAGGACTGGCGTAAGAAATATACAAGATGAGCCTAGAGCATTTTATAGTGCCATGCTGACCCTTCCACCTCCACCGTCTGGATTTTAAGTACTTGATTTAAATGCTTCTTATTATTAGAAAACTATGAAACTTATCAAAAGTAGTATCATGCATATTTGATATTCAAATTAACATATATTATGCTGTCTTACACTTAAGCGATTTAAATAAACTCACATTTCTTTTGTTCTTTACTTTTAAACACTATTTATGGAAAAACAAGCACAGTGCTTGTTTTTCTCATCAAAACACAAATTACAGTTATTTAAGAGGTACTAGGGGTCTCCATTATAAGTGGCTGTTATACCTTCAAAACATTCTAAAATGATCTCTTGTACACAAAGATGCAAATACTGACCCAGTTAATATACAACAGAGTAGAAAGAAGCCTATTATATTCAATAAACTTTTCACAAACTCAGAACTTTAATAAAGAACTCTGATCAAGCCCTTTCAGGCCAAAAAAAAGTAAAAAGTAAAGAAGATTAAACTGGGTTTTAATCCCTTGAGATCCACTTGTACACACTGAGTTTTAATGTGATGATGTAGATACCAAGAAGATAGCCTGTGAAATCAAAACTCAAAATCAGTAAAAAGTCTAAGGAGCAAAGAGAATTTTTTCTTGAGTCAAAAGGTCAACTTCCTTTTCCTTCAGATTCTATTTCATCGAAAGTTACCTATATGGATAATAGCTTCACATTAACCTTTAAAATCACCTTTCTATGATGATCATTCTGCTTCTACATTTTTCAGCTCTTTACTCCCTACCAAATGCACTATAATCAATAGGTTCTTCCTTCTACACCCTCAACACCTGTCTTCTATTCTAATTTCTTAATTAGAACTTTCTAAAATAATCAACTTAAAAAAAAACTAACTTTTTTTTTTTTTACAGTTCATATAAGTTTGATCTTGCCTCTGTGGCATCTGATGTGCCCCTTGTAATAACAACACGTTGATTTTCCTTTGGGGAATCACCATGCCCACAGTTCCTCAGGCATAACTGCTCCCCGCCCGCGCCAAACACATTCTGATTTCCCACCAAAACTACACATATTACCCTCTTAAAGAAAAATCTTTGAAATAACTACTTACATTCAACCACTTTCAAAGGTTTACCAAATCTCAAGCTTTAAAAAAAGATATAACCCACAAAACAAAGGCAAATACAAGTGTGGTGATTATTGTCTGGCAGTTGCAAAGTACTAGTCAGACATCAGAAACTTACTTTAAAAAAATATTCTTTATAATGCTTAAATTATGCCAATCTACTTCAAATTAACATTGTGATAAGAAGCGTCATTGTATACAAAGGATCCCAACACCCATTTTTCCAAAGAAGATATACAAATGGCCAATAAGAACATGATGAGATGCTCAACATCACTAATAATTAGAGAAATGTAAATCAAAACCCCAAAAAGACTTCACACCCATTAAGATAGCTATTGTAAAATAACAAGTGTCGGTGAGAATGTGGAAAAAATTCTTGTGCACTGCTGGTGCGAATGTAAAATGGTACAACCACGAGGAAAACAGTGTAAAATTTTTTTCAAGACATTAAAAATAAAATTTCCATATGATCCAGCAATTCCACTTCCGGATATACATCCAAAAGAACTAAAAGCAAGGACCTGAACGGATGTCTAATCATAGTAACATTATTCACAATAGGCAAAAAGGTGAAAGCAAATCTAGAACTGTACAAGTCAGTAAGACGAATAACCCAATAAAAATGGGTAAAAAATATAAAGGCACTTGTCCAAAAAAGACAGACAGATAGTAAATAAGCTAATGAAAAGATGCCCAACAATTTTACCAATTAAGAAAATGCAAATTAAAACCAAAAAGAAATAACGCTACACCACTATTAGAATGGAAAAATTTAAAAGACTGGGCATCCCAGTGTTTTTGAGAATGTGGAGCTACTAGAACTCTCACACACTGCCGGCAGAGATGTAAAATGGTAAAACCACCGTGGAAAAAGTTTGGCAAGTTCTTAAATTTTTTAATATACATATCTAGTATACGACCCCAGGGATTCTACTCCTAGGTATTTATCCAAAAGAAATGAAAGCACATGACAACACAAAGATCTGTATGTGATTGTTCACAGCAGCTTTATTTGTAATAGTCCCAAACTGGAAACAACCCTAATGTCCATCAACAGATGAATGGATAAACTAACTGCAGTACATCCACATAATGGAATATCACTCAACAACTAAAAGGAACAAACTACTGATACACACAAGAAACTGGATGAATCTCGAAATAATTTTGCTGAGTGAAAAAAATTCAAACAAGAAGATTGCTTACTATAATGATTCCATCTGCATAAAATTCTAGAAAATACAAACTAATGTATAGTGACAGAAAGCAGAGCAAAAGTCACCAGGAAACAAGGGCAATGAATTACAGAGGGGCTCAAGAAAAAGTTGTGTTTTTTTTTGGGGGTGGGGGAGGAGGTGAGAAATACGTTCATTATCTTGATAATGGTGATAATGGTACATACTTCACAGGTAAATACATATGAGAAAACTCACCAAATTGCACACTGAAAATGGATAGTTTATTATACAGCAATTAAACTTCAATAAAGCTGTTAAACAAAACCCTAATACTGCAAATTAAAATTCCCAGATGTCACTATCCCCCTGCTAGAATGGCTTTAAACATATATATTTGTTTTTGGTAAGGATACCACCAACTGGAACTCTCGTTCATTACTGGTGGAAATGTAGACTGGTACTGCCACTTTGGAAAACATTTTGACAGCTTCTTATAAAGTTAAACATACATTTACTATATGATCTAGCAATTCCTCTTCTATCCAAGAGAAATAAAAGACCTTACATGAACATTCATAACAGCTTTACTCATAAGAACCATTAACTGGAAACAACCCAAAGGCCTATCATCTGGTGAATTCCTAAACAAACTGTGATACAACCATCTGTAAAACAGGAAACAATACAAATCTCAAAAGATCCTTGTAAGAATAGAAGAAAATGTGAAAAAGTACTTGGTAAACTATAAAGCATGATAAAGAGCATCACTAAACAGTGCTTATAAAAGTACGCAAAGTTGTGATAGAAAAGTAATCACAAATCATACAGTATGAAGCCTTCTGTATTTGGCTTATTTCACTTAGAATAATGCTTTTGAGACTCATCCATGTTGGTGTATGTATCTATTTCATTCCTCTTTATTGCTGAGTGTTAGCATATTTTAGTGTATGTATATATTATACCTCAGTAAAATTGAATTTTTATACGAACCACTAATATATAGCAAAATATAGGTAATTTTCAGCAAACTTTTAAAGACCTTCCTCTAACTTCAAAATGCATTCTAAATTTTCCTGTAGTAAAGAAAAAGCACAGAACTTAGTGTCACAAGCCTGAAATTTAAATCTAGTATTTGCCATTTATCAGCTCTCAGACCCCAAGCACTTTAAATTTATCTCAAAAACAAAGAAAACAATAAACCTCAAAAGATCCTTGTAAGAATGAAAAGAGAAAAAAGTACTTTATAAACTACAAGGAATAACAGATTATCCACATTAATCATTGCTTACTCAAAGAAGCAAAAGTTGTGAGAGCAGAAAAATACAAATGAACTGATCACTTATAAAATATATACATACACATACACCTTTGTAGGCATATCCAGCAGCTTTTAAAACAACTTTCTGAAACCCCAGATATTCTAATGAGAGTAGGTATGAGGTAGGGCCTCAAAATTTACATTTCTAACAAATTCCCAAAGATCGCTGATGAAGCCAAACTAAAAATACACTTACAATGGCACTAATCTAGATTCTAGACTCCAGGCCAGTGCTGTTCAATACAGCAGCCACCAGCCAAATGTCACTATTGAGCATTTGACGTATGGCTAATCCAAACTGAGATGTGCTGTTACACAGGGGATTTCAAAGATTTAGTCCAAAGAAAAGAATGTAAAACATGTAAAATTATTAATAATTTCATACTGATTATATGATAAAATGATAAAATTTATTTCACCGGGTTTTTTTTTTCACTTTTTTCCTTTTATCATTGATGTAGGTACTTAAAACTTCAAAATTACACAGGTGACTGGCATTTATTGGACAGCAGTGGCCTGTGTTCTGGGCAGAAGGGCAGCATCAGTATCACCAATGGGCTTGTTAGAGGCCAGGTGATTCCCACGCACATTAAAATTTGAGAAGCACTAGATTACCAATAGGGGAGGGGCACTTAGTGATGTCAGCATTTGGCAGTTTAGTTCAAATAAAAAGCTAATCAACAGCAAACTGAAACTGTAGGATATTTATTTAGTCAATAAAAGTAATAGGAAAATGGATGAATCACAGCAAAGCCATCCACAAATGAGGATGTGGCACAATTAGACTAGTTAACAACTGAAGAAAAACCACAAAGATAATGGCCCAAAGGGTTCCTCAAAAGAGCATAATTAAAACTTCAAAATTACACAGGTGACTGGCGTTTATTGAAAAGCACGATGTGAATACAATGATGCTATGTGACACCGTCATACCTTTTCACATCTGATTCATTGTACAAAATAGGGCATATCTGCAATTTTTGCAACATAAAACTAAAATTGTTATAAAAGTTTAATTTCACTTTTCTCTCTCACTATTTATTATAAAATTATAATACCTGTTTTAGGTAGATTTACCTTAAGCTTTTTCCTAGTAACAATTTTCTCAGATAAGCAAAATGTTAGTACCACCATTTAATAATTTTACACATCACCATATTCAGTTTTATTTTAGGCAACGTAAAATTTTTATTACCCCTTTATTCTCAGAAATATCAACTACATAACTCAAAGTATTTAAATCTGTAAAGCCCACTTTCCATTCACTTATTTAAGAAAAGCACTCAACAGATACATTCTCATTAATGAAAGGAAACCTAAATGATTAACTACAAATAATATGCTTTTTTCTACAGCATTTACATATGTTCACTTGTGACTGACAACTAGTATAGTAGGTAAAAAATCTAAATTACATAAGATATTGACTATATATAGACAAGTAATATATACAGATAGCATTAAGAATCACTGACTTAGCAATCTTTTCCAACTTCTATGGTTGATAAAGTACAAACAGGAATCTCTCAACATACTAATCCATCAACAAAGACTGGGACATACACACACTCTATTATATTACACTTCGTTTAGTTAATTTATTTTTCCACAGAGAAACACCTCCAGAGGAGCGGAACTGCATATGTACCCAGCCTGTCTGGCTCTTGAGGTTGCACAGCTCAGGGTCAAGTCTTCACAGCCTGCTCAGGGCTCCCTATTTCCTGCTCTGAAACGTTTCTAGGAGCATTTTTTTAAACAAAAAGAAAAAATACTGACAAGAGCCAGACCAGAAAAGGTACAGAAAGATGACCTATTCTGTAATACACCCTCCAGTAAATTAGGTAAGGTGCATGGATATGGACAAATACATCTGCAACACACCATTTCCCAACTTTTAAGAATGAAAGAGGCATGGCTAAGGCTACTTTTTAACGACCTTTCACTGTAACATTTAGTCTTCGAAGTCTCCACCTTTATAAATGGGTGGGAGAATCTGAACCAAGACCTGAGCGACTCCTCATTCAATGCTCCTTTCTCCACATTACTTCCCCTTAGCATTCATACACAAATGATCAATAAAATCTACTTCCATGTCGTAATTACCCATAAAGCAATATGTGTTAACAGCCTTTACTCATAACACACACTTCACTTGGAATGACATTAGAACTTTCATAAAGGTATGCTTTAAACATTTTGCTTTTTTAGCCTTTGCCAATGCATTTAAAACCACTGCTGTATCCAGAAGGAAAACTAAAGGTCGTTCCTATTTCTCTAATGATGATCCTGTGGACATTTCTTCTCAGAGGGTCTGCAATAACAACATACAACACATACAGGACAGTTGGTTGTCTTGTCTTGGAAAACAATCAACTACCCTAAGATGGGAGGAGGACAGCACGCTTGTGAAGAGGATTTTCTAAATTCAAGGACTTTGAGGAGATTCCTCCCAGACGTTGTAGAGTAGCAAATGTTCACTCAGCAGGGACGGGCACCTCTAAAGAATGCAGAGACGAAAGTGCCCAGTTTAAGGTCAACAGCCCCCAGGGGAGGCCCCAGGTGGGCTCCCAAGGTGGACGGAGGCTTAAACACCCTACAGCAGTTAGGGAGCGGGCACACGCAGCGGCAGGAGGCGAGGAAGAAGGGAGGTACCAGCCAGTCTGTTACTTACACACACGCACACACACACTCCACACACACACACACACCCCGACACCCTCCTTCCTGGGGGCGGGGCGGGCGGGCGCTGCCCTCACACAGGAAGTCAGGAAACCCGGGGGGTCAGAAGAGCCACAACTTCGAGCCATTTAAACCCTCTCGCCCACATCAGTCCCTGGGCTGGCAACAGCCTCCCTTTCCCCCACGCCCCCAACCCTCCGGCGTTGCTCCCGGCCTCACCTCGAGCGCACCTCGGCGCCGACGCGCCTCCTGCAAACGTCTCCCCCCTAATTCCGTCGCCCCCATCGGGCAGAGCCCCGAAGCGCCTTTGTGCAGCACGCACCAACCTGCCCTCTGTCCGCGGATACCCGCGCCCGCCACCTTACCAAGAGCCCGGCAGCCTCGCCGCAGGCAGCGCACTCCTCACCCAGTACGGGTGCTGCGGGACGCCGAGGCGAGCCTTGAAGGGCGCTCACACGGCGGCGGCCGCGGCCGGCAGGTCCCCGCAGGCTGGTCTCCGCGGGAGGGTAAGTTCCAGGGCACGTCGGAGCGCGCCGGCGCGGGGGCGGAGTGGCGGCTCACGTGACGGGGGCGTGGTTCGGGTCACGTGACGGCGGGGCGCGGCTCAAGTGACGACCCGTGAGGCCGCGAGGTGAATCGGCCTCTTTGGATTCGGGAGTGGGAGGGGGAAGCCGAGAGAGGCTGTTGGAAGGGCCGCGCGACGGGCGGGAGCTGCCGGCCAATTGGGTGTCAGCACTTTGTCAACATGAAGTGGAGAACGCTGAGAAAACGCTCTTGGGGAAAACGAGGGAAGGGCTAACGGGAAACGGACCGAGCGCAAGGGTGGCAGAAATAGAACCCAGGGAAAGACAGCGGGGCGGTGGGCCCTGCGCGCTCCCGTCCTCGGCCCACTGGCCTGCTGGGAGCTGCTGCTGGCCATAGATCAGTTGTTCGCGGGCCTTGAAATCCCCTGGATACTCGGAAAAAGTGTCACACGCTACCGCAGGGTGACAAACTGGAACTCTAGAGATACTGAGGCTATTACCCGGCCCATGTGGAGCTGTCCTTTGTCCGAGCCACCAGAGTGGAGTGCTGGACCAGCCCTTCTCAGGGCTGAAGAGGCCCCTGGGGACTTGGAGCGGCCCTCCAGGGTCAGGTGGCTTCAGAGCAGCATTGACCACTCATTCAGCATTCAGCCACCCACGGGGCCAGCTGTGTGCAGGCCCCGCGGAGGCCACAATGTCATTGCACAAAGTCATCCCAGTTTACAGCGTTTACAGTACGGCAGCACAGCATCCAGAAGTCAAAGGCATTAAAGGTTTTTCATAGTGATTCTATAACAGAAGTTCTGACCAGGAAGGAGACCTAGCTTCTGCCATTATCACTCCACCCTTCACGACTTCAGCTATCAAAAGAGCATGTTGACAGAACTCACAGTCTCCTTCTACCTCTAAAATTCAATGACTGAAAAACGTACCTGATAAGGACTTCAGAAACGACTCATTCAGTAACTAATTGTTGATTGTGGCTATTATGGTGCTGGGATAAAATTTTAATAATGGTGAGGGTTGCAGGGGAAGGACGGGGAGCGCCAAAATACGGTTCAAGAGTCATTCTCTGGGATTAGCTCTTTTCTGTTCACTTCATACTTGAAGATGCCTTTGTGTCTGGCTTCCTTATCACAAGCTGAACTCTCAATTGTTCTGTAAAGGCTGCAAAGAACCCAGTGGGATGTTGGCAAGACTTTAATAGCTGTTGTTTACCACTTTCTTATAAAATTAAATCTAATGCGGGGGGCTAAAGTTTTAAAATAATCTTTTAAAAATTAAATGTACTTAAAATAAGCTTCAGACCATACTATCTATATCATTGCACTGGCTACTACCCTTTCCTTGGCACCGATGGTCTTTTCTGTCTTCTGCAGATTCTATCATGTTGCCTTTTCCATGCCTTTGTTCAGAGTACTGAATATTGCTGCATATATGCTTCGAAAACTATTTTGTGTAGAATCTTTTGTGTTCTCTTTCTAGAACCAAAACAAGGACTACAAAAAGGAAACTATGCCTTGATTGGAATGTGCTGATAACCTTATCTTACCTACTCTCCAAACCTGAATTGGACACCTTTGGTTTCAGCAAGAGATAGAACAGTTTGCATATACTTGCTGATCTGCCTGTAACTCCACTTCCTATTTCACAACCTAATCTCAGATGATACCACAATGCCCGCAGTATGCTGATCACTACCAACAGCAGATGGAGTCAGATAAAAAGAGCTCTCACCCAAGTGTCTTGTTTTAAGGGGACTTGATGGGAGCACTGTGAAATCATATGCAACATTGATTCTAGTTAGTTTTTAAATAACAGTGATAGCATATGTCTGGCGCCTGTGCTCAGGATCTCAACAGTTCATTTTCATGATATTGACATTTAACTGGCTTCTTATGAAGTAGCACAGAGTTCCAAAATGTAGACTTCAATATAAGCTCCACAAAGGAAGAGATTTGAGTTTGATCTGTGTGTGTGTGTGTGTGTGTGTGTGTGTATCTTCCAAGTACCTAAAAGCACTTGGCATGCAGTAGTTACACAACGAATTTCTGTTGAATGTATATTTGAGGGAAAATATACTCTGTAAATTGCTGAATAAATTTCTCTTGCTTTCTTCCTAATTCTTTAATAGGTAACCCACTTTTCATTGTGCATTTCTAAATAGAAAAGCATAAAATTATATCTGGCATCCCTGCTTTGGCTAGGCTATAAGAAACAGGAATTTGGCAGTATCTATCAAAATTACTAATGCATACGTATGGTCAATCTCCAATTTCACTTCTAGGGATTTTTCCTGCAGATATATTTCCACACATGAGAAATGATAAGGTATTTCTTGTGTTGCTGAAAATAGCAAATGATTGGGAACAACCTAAATATCCATCAACAGGACACTAAATTATAATATGTCCATACATTTAAATATGTACTATGTACTTGTTAACAAAAAAAGATAAGCTTCTTTATGTTTTAGTATTCAGATCTCCAAGATTATTTTTTGTTAAATGAAAAAAAGCAGGAAAATGGTGCAGAATAATGTATGAGCATGTATATACATTAAACTAGGACAGACTGTTAAGGTATGAGAAATCAAAGGATGGAAGACATAGGAAAGACATTTTACTCTATTCGTATTTAAACTTTTCATATTCAGACCATAAGAATGATTTGCCTCTTCAAAAAGTTAAACAAAAATGTTTAATTTAAAATTTTTCTGTTATCTTTATTTTATTAAAACATTCAGGCTTCATCTATTTTATCAAATAATTTACCGATCAGAATAAGAATACCAGGTTAGCCAGCACATATATCAGGTAAACTTTCTAAAAATTTAGTTATTTTCATTAAGTTCAAGTCGAACAATCTCTGTTCCTTACTGTAATAAATTAAGATCCAGGTACTACATTTGAGGCTTAGTATACATCATATCAAATGTATGTAAATTTTCAAAAGTATTTTTCTTTTAAGTAGAGCCTTAATTAAACAAGTTTTAACTTAGGTCCTCTGTTTTAAATAATAGAATTTCATGGACCATTTGTTCATCTCCTAATTAAGGTCAAGAAAAATATATTTGAGAAAAAACACTGAAGGCATGTCTTTCTGTGAGTATCTGTTCACTCCCCTACTTTGTAATGTCAACTGCTTCTTGTTTCCATGAGTTACACAGATGCCCTGAAAATTATTTTGCCTAATATGTTTCAGTATTTGATTATATTTACTTGTGGGTAATTTCCAGAAATCTCAAATGGAATTATAATCATAGACTAAAATTGCATTGAAATTTACATAACACTATCTCTTTAAGAGCTTTGTTTTCTTGTGAAATCTCACCATTTTCTTGTGAAATCTCACCATTTTCACTGTATAAACTTACATGGCCAGGTTTTTTTACGCTGTTATTAAAGCTAGGTGCAGGCATAAATAATTAAGACCAAAGGACAAATTGCCATTTGGAGCTTTTTTCCAATTACCTAGCCAGGGCTGCCTAATACAAGAAAATTAGTAATTGGCCTTACATTTAAACTATGTAATCAGCCAATTAATAATTCAGATATATTTTAATTGATAATTTGTTCTGCTTATATCCTTTAAATATGTATTCATTTTAGTTTTATATATAACTCAGACTTTGATATAGGCACTAAGGAAATGACCCTAGAATTAATAAAAATCAATAATCGATAATTCATTATTTAAGCCTATTTACATTGCATGAAAAACCTTTATATTTTTCACAATTAGGCAGTAGCGCAATGTTTCAATATGAAAAAAGTAAAATAGAAATAATATGTCTTGAATAAAAATAAAGATACTTCCTTAACTTTTGGAATAAAGCAAGGTTATCTGTTTTCACCAGTTCTAGTCAACATTTTCCTAGTGGTTCTAGCAGGTGTCTGGCAATAAGTAGATGTGTAGATAAAACTTTATGTAAATTTATGTAATTTTGTACTACAGATAAAACATCCAAACAAATAACATTACTAAATCACATTACTAATATACCATGATTGGTATATCATGGTGAGTGGGATAATTGAGAGAAAAGCAAACCTGGCATTTGGTAGATGGTCAGTAAATAATGAAGTTTTGTGGAGTTTTTTCAACTCTTGGTAAAAGAGTAATTTGTTATAGACCTTTCCAGATTTAGGCAGGTAGGAGATGAAAATATACCTCTTTCTTAGTTTGTATTCTAGAAGCTAATGTTGAGGCAAGGAGGTAAGTGCAAGAAGTTTATTTGAGAGGAGGTGGAAGCACCAGTAATGGAAGTGAGGAAATGAGATAGGGAAGAAAGTATTGATAGATGACGTTTAATCAAGCCACTGTGGGCAGTTGGAGGTTAATCCCACTAGGGAAGTTCTGGGAGCAAAGAAAGCATAACCTCTCTTCTATTTTCAAACAAAATTGAGCAGCCCTCAGCTCAAATACTAACTTGACTTTGTGGGATTTTCAAAATATATATGTATAGGATGGATCTGTCCATCATAATCATATTTTCCTGAAGATGGTGGACGAGTCCTCCAGCTCCACAGTAACAGGGGCCTATAAGACTTTTAAGTCGAGCATGTGAAATTTACATTTTTGCAGTGTATGTACTTCCGACTCACCTTTATAATTGTGTATAATAACAGCTTGAGGAAGAAATCCTGAAATTTTTCTCCATTCCATACTTAGGAAGAAACTTTTTTTGTGTCTGTAGTTATAATTATGTTAAAAATATTAGAATAGTCAATGTACATTGTCATCTTTATTGCTACATAACCTATAACTTTATCATTTCCCAGTAGCAATCCAAATGTGATAATATAACTAGAAAACTATAAGTCAGTTCAACTACAAATCAATAGTTGAATAGAGACTATTCAAATAACTAAGAACCAAGAAATAAGAAAAAAAAGGAGGGGGAGTTGGTGCTCAGATGGCACAGAGTTCACGCACAAAACTTTTACTGGATCCAAAGTTCTAATGCGTTCAGTAGTCTAGTTATTCTCCTTTTGCCCAACCACATCCCCAGGTACAATTCTCCACCCTTCCCTGTCGTGCTTCCTGCCTTGGATGACAGAAGACAGGATGGGAAGAAAAAAGTCGGAGTATTCATTCTCCACTCCCTGCCTTGCTAAGGTTCTAATGGAAAGGTAGCTGCTCACCTCCACAAACGCATTTCCCTTTAACAGCTCTTGTTTTACGGTCCTTGCTCTCTCCAGGCCCTGGAATACTGGTCTTTCATCATCCATTTGGAGGCCTAGGGGTGGGAATGGCCCTGACTGTACTCATCTCTGAGCGCCCGCCACCCCCTTATTGGTTCCCTCATCCCTGCCCACACCCTGTGAATAGTCCCATCATTAAATTTACTTCCATTAAATTCATTTAAGTGGACCTTTTCCTGATAAGACCTTGGCTGGTACATGCAGTTAACTGTTTTTCTCACCAGGAGCTATTTAGAATATAACAGGCCTTTGATAATTTTTATGCCACTGAAATTAGAAGAATTCCAAAGAACATCTCAGCAAAAGAATAATACCAACATCCTGAGGGTAAGTAAAACAAAAGAAGAAAACACTATATAAAAAAGCAGCAACAAATGCTCGAGCCCAGTTTTGAAAACATTTAGTAAAGGCATTCCAACAACCCTGGAAGTTCTTACAAACTGTTTTGCATAAACACTGGCACATGTAAAACTAGCCATTAACACAGGATGCTGGCTAATACTTAAAGTATTCAGATTTGTTTTCTCAAATTTTAGTTTCTATAACTTTAAGAAAATTGATTAAACTCTTCATTGTTTTTTCTATTTTGATATTATTCATTTTAATTCCTAAAAATATAATAAGCAGCATCATTTGTCAATCATCATCCAGTAGAAGGAATAAATTTTAAGTAAAAAAATATATGAGTTTTATCTTAACATGGCAATCTATCTAGTTAAGAAAAGGACAGTACCAATTCTTTAGAGCAACTTTGCATAGTTATTGAATAACTTCAAAGATTAAAATTATTGAGATTTTGGAACAGGAAAAAATTCAACTTTCAGGGAGTGCTGTACTACAGCTGTTGATATTATCATGATAGCATTTAGGTAGTTGTCATGGCAACCATAATGTAATCCTTCATTAGTGTCTTGGAACACCCAGGCACTCCAGGAAGCAAAGAGGATGATTCAGCAGGCGGCATGCTCCTGTCTTCTGAGTCAAGAAAATACCAATGCTTTCACTCAGCATTTTAGAGGCATCATTATATGAAATACAAAATACAGCCACTATGTGATCTATGAAAGTTTCCACAAGAGCAAGGTGCTGTCTTCCTTAAATATTCCTGTAAAGTCTATTTTTATTGATTTTGACACGAATTTTCACTTTGTGCTATTGCGCAGCCTTTATTTTTCTTCTTTTCATATTTTAAGCAATTTACAATATATTCTTCACTTTCATCTATTGGGTGCAAGGTCAATGAGAAAGTAAAACTGTCTTTCTGCTGCTTTACTAGTTTCATTGAAAGCAAGAGAAGAGATTGAAATCAGCGGCTAAAACAAGATAGTTTTTGTCTTTATTCTCTGGTATAACATCACACAAAATCTAAAATTGTCAAGAGTACTGAATTCAAACCCAGAGCTGTGGTTAAGCACCTGTGCTTTGCATATTTTGTAAAATCTGTGAAATCAGAATGAACCATCTAATGAATCTGAAAACAAGGAGTATCCACAGTATGCTAATTAAAAGATTTATTTTAATAAAAGAAATAAAAATAGGCAAATAATACAGCTACTTTGAAAATGCACCAAAAAAATTCTTGCCATGTAGAACTTTCTCATCATTTTCTTCTATTCGATAAACTCTTTCTTACTATTTCATGTGTGTGTGTGTGTGTGTGTGTGCGCGCACAGAATGAAAGAGGAGAGAATTTTGCATATCTAAATATATATTAAATTCTATTTAGGCTGGGAAAAATATATGAAAGAAAGCAAAAATTCTTTAATAGTTTTAAAAAATGGAGGGAAAGAAGAAAAATTCTCTCCCTTTGATTTGACAAAGTTAGTCTCAGCTCTTCACCTGAGTGTGCAGCTTCGCTATCGCCACTTATACTTACATGTTTGAACTCTTGACCATTTGAAGGTATCTACTGATACAGTTTCCCATAGCTTCACAAATAAACCAACTTGCTCTCTGTTTTCTCTGTCTTTGATGAAGATTCCCTGATGTATTGACATTCAATTTCCGTATTGCAATCCAATATTTCTATAGAGAGTTCACACACTTTCACTTAGCTGAAAAGAAGGATGTTTTCTCTAAAATCACAAAGATTCCAGAGCCTTCTTTCTTAGTGGCAAACAGATTTATTTATTCTCATATTAATCAATCTGTTGTAACGAGACTGCCAACTCTCTGTCAAACTGGTTCCACTTCATTTCGGTGACCTTCGTTCTCCTGTGTGTTTGCAGTACTACATGGCCTGATAGAGAATGGCATTGTGTTGCAAATGGTATTAAGTCTAAAAAAAGACTTCAGTTTGATTAAAACCTTCTCTTTGATGCTTAATTCTTAAACTTTTATATATAATGTTTTACATATAAGTTCACATTCTATTACAAATCTTTATATACACATTTCAGCCTATTTAACATAATTATTTTTACTGTGAACAAAATTTTAACTCATAGAATAAAAGGGGCATTGGAAACAGTTTCTGTTAAAGATGATAAGGAAATAAAATGGAATTCTTTACTTGATGGTGCCTGGTGAATTTCTACCCACTGCATGTGGGGAGGGAGGCGGCAGCATGATTTCTTGAGAGAATTCGGGAGTCCTAGATCAGGATTCTCGCTCTGTCATTAATTAGCAGTATCATCTTGTACAAGTGTCATCTCAGATGATACCTCTCATAACCTCAGTTTCTTCCTCTGTCAAATGAGAGAGTTGGCTTGGATGACTCTAAGATCTTTTTTGTTCCCAATATTCCTTGATTTTCTTTGTGACCTCTAGATAGATATTTGACAAAGTAAGTCATTTTTGGATTTTGACTTATATTTTACAATAACATTTACTGCAATATAATAATACTTAACACTCTTCCTTTCAACCTCAAAGTATTTTTTTAATAATGTAATCTATTAAATATCCCTTATATAAGAGGAGGAACTGGAATAGGGAGGAAGCATGAGAACTGGATATTAAACCAAGCTGTTTACAGAGCCTGCAATTTGCTGTCAGACCACAGGAACCTACAGAACAAAGGAAGATTCCTGCGAGGATTATTAACAAACCATTTACTCAAATGTGAAGGAAAAACAGTCTTTAAATTGTACCCTACACAAATTAAACTGGACCATTCATTTCCCAAGGCCAAAACCATGGGAAATCTGTGGAACAAAGGCCAAGATTGCTAGCAACCTTTCACACTGTATACCCATACCATCAAAGTAAAATAGGCAAACAAAGCCTTTGAACTGTACAGGTATAAAATAAATTCCCTGAACATACAGGGTCTCACTCTCTCCCTGTCTCTCTCCCTCTGTCTTTTTTCTCTGTCTCTCTGTCCCTTTCAGTCCTTCTCAGCTCTCTCATTCTTTGTCTCTGAAAAGAGACCACACTCTGTGGAGCGTTATTTCTTTTCTAATAAATGTTCCTTTTGTTTCTAACCTTGGCCTGTGCTCGCATTCTATCCCACCACAGGCAAGAACCCTCACCAAAACTCTCTCAGTGCAAAATCCCACTTGGGGGGATTTGCCTTGTCCTGCATCAAACTACTGTTATCCCCATTTTTCACATAGAGAAATATATGAAGTTTCCTTATTTGACCAAATGGAACAAAGGTAGAGAATCATTATTAGCCATTGACTCCTACTTACTGGTCTTAAGCCCTGCCATTGCCAGTAAGAGGCAAGTTATTTGATCCTGAGTCTGAACAGTCACCAGCTCAGAGGGAGGACAGTTTGACTCATGTACCTTTACTTCAAAGCCAGAGAGTCTGTATTTAAGCCCCCTTCTGATACTTGCTCTAGTTATATCCATAAGAAAAATTATACATGAAGTGCCAGGCTTTCAGGATGTGGCTACACAATAAAGGATGACATTCCAAGTTAAATTAAAATAAATTAAGTGACATGTAATTAAATCGTTTTAAAAGATGACCCTGGAATGGCAACTTTTTGTGGAAGCACCATGGCTGCACAGTGACTCGTGCTGAGACATATTCCTGGTATTATTATGTATACAACGTGTTGTTTGAAAAGTGGTCAAAAAGTACTGAATGCAGTATTAAAATGAGTAGTGGGTTAAGTAAAGGAACAGTGTGCTATATTACCATGGTAACGTGAACTTTTATTGCACTTGAGAGAAATATATCATTTATCTTTCCTACTCTTCCTGGTTGCCCCTTCAAGTTGCTGTTCAAATGCTCTCTGGAATGACCTAACAGGGACGAATTGCATACAGAAGGCCTTTCTCTGGGCTGTGCTTGCTAGTCCTCTTAGTGAATAGGGGTAACAAAGACCCCAAAAGATGAACAAAGAACATAAAAGTAAACAATTCACAAAAGAGGAAATTCAACTATTTAACAAACAATGGAAAGAGTAATCAAAGATATGCAAGTTAATTTAACAAAGCGTTAGGTTGTTTGCTTTTATGTTAACACTCAGCAATGGCGTCAATGTGAAAGCCACTTTCTTGCAAATTGCTTGTGGCACTGAAAACCAATTCAGCTCAGTTAAAAAGAAAAATGGCAGTGATGCAAATCAAAATTAAAGAATTAAAATATTTTATGCTTTTTGAACTAGTAATTTCAACCTTGGGAATTTTTTCTAAGAAAGTCTAAATATGAAAAATATTTCGTATACAGCAACATTTTCATCACAGGAATATTTTAATATCAAAAAGGAGAAACTAAATAAATGTCCAACAAACAGTTAAAGTATAGTTCATTCTTACCAAAATGTTATTTTGGCAAGTAATTACAGACATTTTTTAAACTGTTTCTAATTACATAGGAAAATACACGTTATCATGTAAAGTGAGAAATCAGGCCACAAAAACCGTGAAACAACCAAGAAAATAGATTTTTTTAAGATGGAAAAAAACTTATTTCTAGGGAAAAAACACTATAAGAAATTACACTAAAATGTTAATAGTAGTTGTCTTTAGATTGGTAACTCTTTACTTTTCTGTATTTTCAATATTTTTATATTGACCACTTGAGACTTTTATAATAAAGACAAATATGTAAAAAAAAAAAAAAAAGATTAACATTTTTCATTATCGCTTCTTTAAAAAAATATTACCTAAAGAAAAAACTGAATTCCCTGAATTCTGTCTTTCATCACTGTTATCTTTGCCATTCTGGTTTATATATCGTCCTTACCAATACTAAATAGATAATCAATCTGTTTACCAAGGCAAAAAGAAATGCTCTTAACAGCTTCCTTAGAAGTATTGTATGACTATGTCCATTTACTATGGACATATAATATTATATGAGCATTTTGTATGAATATGCCCTAATACAAAATTATTCTTTCCAGTTTACCATAACTCTTATTTAAAATTCACATCTCTATCTGACACACTAAAAGTTCTTTTTCTAAGTTTAATTGAGTTATATTGTTATTTTTTAAGAAAAAAAAGGAAAATGGTAAAAACAATGATAAAAGTTGGTACTATTTAGTCTTCAAAAAGAACAGCACAGCTTTCATCAAAGGACTATCTCGTACTTAAACGAAGGAATCAGAAAAGGAGAAAATGACAGATAATCGGTGGGAGGAAAATTTTTTCACATAAAACCTGTCAAGGAATAGAATTGTACAATAATTTTGGACTATAGCACACTGCAAATTATTTGCATGGGATAGCATAACATTGGATTGGCTTTGTTTACTACCACCTAAAATCAAAACCAGGTAGGTACACTCAGACAGGTTTTGAAAGACCAATGAAGAACTGTCAGCAGGATTCCTCATCAAGTCATGCTGGCAGGCACATGGCCTCCATCTTCCGTCAGCAGTTCCTACTGGTTTCTTTCCCCCTCCTTTTTCTTAAAATACTCTGAATTTGTGACTTCTGTTAGGAACATACAATATCTCTTTGATGGTGAATTTGATTAATTCTACTTGAATATCAACAACTTTTCCACTCTGTCAGCTGTTCTTTAATATGCGATTCTAAAAACAAAAAATGTCACATATGGTGCAACTTGTTTTATTCTTAAATTTTACACTAATAAAGATGAATTTTGGATACCTTTTATGATGGCTGTTGTTAGGTGCCAACGTGCCAGATTTAGCAACCCATTATTTATCCTCTGCTCTTGGGACTCATCATGTTTCCTGCATTGCCACTTGAGAGGTCACAGCCCTCTGAATGCTCACGCCCTGTGTGCATTCCATTCATCCTGCTCACCCATTATGGATTATTGCCATCTTGTGGAAAAACAGGGTTGACTACCAGATGGTAGTTTTGCAATTTCCGGAAGTAAAGTGAAATAGTTTTCATCAGGGGAAAAACGCATTTTTTTTTTCTCTCATGCATATTCTGGAGTTCTAAAATAACAAGCATTTTTCTATTCTATTTCACTTGGGGGAATGTACAAGTCCAGTTGCTGAATAGATGCAAGAGTTGGCTTTCCACAATGATCACACAAGAATAGGGCTTGTGAAAAAGTTGAGCCATGTTCTTAAGTAACCCTGTAACTCTAAAACAAAAACAACAAAACAAAACAGAGCCAAAACATTCAATTGCCTTTCCTTTCACCAAAGAGAAATGCAGTATTAGATATTTTCCATTTCTAAGTTCTGTAATGGCACACTTGAGTCATTGAGCAATTTTCAGGTATATTCTTAAAATGAGATTTATTCATATTTAAAATTTAGCACAGTCTTCAAAGTGACAGGATGATTATAATTCCAAAATAATGAGGCATTTCTCTTTCTCGAGTTGTCATAAAATTTACTAACACTATTACAATTTTTTAAAAAATCTAAATTAAGCAAGATAACAGGCCTGAGTTCCTCAAAACTACCAATATTATAAAAGACAAAAATGGCACTAAGGGGAGCAGTTGAGATCTTGTTCCCCAGCATATGTCATCGATTTGGCTCAGAAAAACTCTTATCAAAATTTTCTACAGTTTTGGATGTTTCCTATGTCAACATTTACTTGGTGTATTCAGTAGGATTCCCGAGAAGCCCACCCAGGACCATCCCGTGGCCCCAGACCTGGTGCCAGGTACAAGCAAAGGCCCATTGTGCCCATTTCATACCCCGCTTCCCATGGGGTGTACTTTGGTGAGTTTCCCTTGAAATTCTGGGCTTCTTTGTTCAAGTAGCAGGCTATGACTTTTATTTGAGCTGTTCTTAGAAAATCCTCAAGATGATTAAGGTTTGAGATAACCAAGGATAGGGAGAGTGGGGGTTGAGAGAAAAGTTGCTGCTTTTAATTTCAGCTTTTTAGTTGAATTGCTAGCTGAAAGTCTGAACAAAATTTTTGCTGGTTAAATGAGAGACTGAACTCTTTTTAGCTCCAAAAGAGAAAGGACACTTGCTTCCTCAACCCGAGTAGCCAATGGGGTGACGACAGTTGTTCAGATCCCGGAATCTGGAGTGGGGGAGATGGGTGCTCAGAGGTGTCCAGTACAGTAGCACAGCAGATCTCAGAGAAGCTGATGAGGGCCCCAGGGAGAATGGCAGGGTGCCCTGGAACAGGGGCCGAGAGAGGGGTCTTTGCCTTGGAAAGCATCACAGTTAGAGTGGTGTCCAGTAAACTCTCGCTGACCCTTGTTCAGGTATTCTTAGGTTACTAAAAATCTTTGTGGGATTGTCTGAGGATAAATTTCTTCTAGGGCATAAAGCAGTCCTACATGCAGGGATCCCCAGCCCCTAGGCTGCAGACTGGTACCAATCTGTGGACTGTTAGGAACCAGGCCACATAGCAGGAGGAGAGTGGCAGGCAAGCGAGCAAAGCTTCATCTATGTTTGCAGCCACTCCCCAGCACTAGCATCACCGCCTCAGCCCCACCTCAGATCATCTGGCATTAGATTCTCATAAGAGCATGGGTCCCTGGTGCCAAAAAAGTTAGAGACTGCTGCAAGAATATCTACCATATTTGGCTCATCTGAAGACATGCATATAGGGCTGGTTTTCCCTAGAAGTTGGTTTAAATTCTACAGATCTCAAAATGAACAACAAGGCCCACTACAGTCAGTCTCCCCCAAGATGAGGGAGGATCCTTTGATATTTATAAATCTTATTATGTGCACCATTAGAAAAGACCGGCTATGAAATTAGGCAAAATGAATGGAGAGCATATTTAATTGGTCTCTCGAAGCTTTAAAAAGAAGATTTATATAAATAGATCAACTCATCATGCTGTTTAGGGGTCAACACAATTCTTTGAGGTATTAAAAATGGCTGTCCTTATTTTAAAAGGAGGAAGATCATTTAGAACTTGATCTGTCAAAGACAGATATAAATTGTAAATACCTCCAAAACAAAAATTGGATTCGTTTATCTATCTGTGTATGTCTATATACATATGTTGTAAGTGTGAGATAATTTTCTACCTTTGGATGGTATTGTTAAAATTGAAGGCAAATGCTTGTAAGAATTGGGTATTCTAAAATTCTCAGACTTATTGAAACTAACAAAAATGCTTTTCAGGTTTACATTATCTAAGATTAATCCTTAGTGAATAAAAGGTAGCTTCAGTTTATTGCTTTAAGTAAAACAGACATGTCTTTATTTTACCTGGGTTTTACAAAATTAAGTTTATGTTGATAATTGACTTTTATGTCTATGAAAAATGTTTCTAGATGTTACAAAATGTCCAAGCTAAAGAATCGATTATATCTTAGTTTTCATTAGACATTGAGGTTTTAAGTGTTTATTATCTCAAACTAAGCAGGAAAACTGATGGGGTATATTGTATGGGTAAACAATGGTTGTAAATAATGAATAGTCAGGACTATCGGAAAGCCAAGATGGCTGCTTGGTTCTTTCCTGTTCCCTGACTCCCCATTTTTAATTTTTTGCATTCTCTCATGCACCACATTGCATTTAAGGTGGACATAGGTAAAGGAACTTATGAGCTGACATTATTGAAGAGACATCTTGCACTACTGCCAAGGTTCGATAGTCACGTCAAGAAAATGCCAAGTTGTTAACCTCTTCCTTTTACAGCAAGCTCCAAGGAGACAGATTTTAGATATTGTTTTTTTGGAAAGGACATCAAGTAAAAGACATTCTCAAACCTCATTGGAAGGTTTCTTATCAGGCACCTAACTGCTAATGGACATCAACCCTATCTATAGACATCAAAGACTCCTTGAGGATGAGAAGCCACTGACATCAGAGGTAAACAGCTATCTTAAGACATTGACAAGGCTTGTCTATCTATGGATTGATATTGAACTCAGAAGCCATTTTGTTTGATTTTTTACCTGTCTGTTAATGATATTAGTCATAATAGTGGTTATGCTTGTGTTCTTTAGGGTTTTTTTTTTTCATCCAACTGTTTATGATCACTGAAGATGTATAATTGTTAATACTCTTTTCATAGCTTATATAAATATTATACTAGATGCCAAATACAGAAAAATGAGACAGAAGGCAAAACTCAGGTCATGATAGTTCACAAGATAGAAATGATCCAGAGCATTTTTTTGTAGTGAAGGCCATAAGACCTGATTGCCTTCCATTTATCTGCCCTTCCAGTTTTGGGAAAATTTGCCCTCAACTCAGATCCCATGGTGTTAAGGGTAGAAAATTTTCAAGTGAGCCAACTAGCTAAGTCAGCTACAGGGAAGAAATATCTTTAGATACCAGAAGTTGTCCTACTTGCTTGTGTGTGGTTTAGGAAGTGTATTGTATAAGATATGAAGATGGCCAATGTCTACTTCTGTAATCCATTTACTTGTTAATTAAGGGTGTTGTTCCAGGCAAAGATATGCTAACAGCCAACTTCCACTTCTGTAATCTGCTTGCTTGTTCAGGAGACCACCAGGATATGGTCTTAAGCTTTATCAGCTGCCTCCTCTGAAAGCTTGGGGCTGATCTCCTCTAGCCCTGCGTGGTAGAGAGTCAGTCGAGTCAGTCGCCAGGCCGGCTAATAAAGGCTCATAATTAATCTCAATTGGCTCTGTGGGTCTCAGAATCGTTCGTGCCATAACAATGGTTTTGGTATTGCCCCACCCCAAATGGCAAGACAATGTTGATACTGAGACTTCCTAGGAATGAGACTTCTTAGCACTGTGAGACCACACTATCTGACCAAAAGGTTGATTATCAACACATCCTTTGATTTATGACCAAAAGGGGAAACTGTGGATGAAAAAAAAAAAGGGGGTTGCTATGAAAAGTAAACTCACAGGGTGATCTGATCATAAATTTTTAACTAGGCAGTCATGGTGGTTAGTCATGCCCCAGACATACAACTTTTTAGCAAAAAGTTTATTTCTTTTTAAGTAAGCCCTGTCCATTGTTTTGTGTATCTAGGTTAATACACCTTTGAAATAAGCCGTAACCACCCTCAAGAAAGCATATTTTGTTTACCATCTTGTAATCCAGTCCCCACCTTGTTCTTGCCCGCCTCCATGTAATCTTCCTTAAGTTTCCTCCTTAATTTCAAATGCATAAAAGAAACTGCAAAACTGTTATTATCCCCATCATTTGAGATCATGCTCCCTGGCATATATTATTAGTTTGTCTCAAACTCTTATAAAAATTCTCAAAAAAAAAAATGGCAGGGGGATTGTTTCATATAAAAAAAGATTATTGAGACATAAACACCCAATGCAGTGATTGATTCCTGAGTGGATCGTGATTCTGGAAAAGAAAAAAAAGAATAATTAGAGAAATTTGAATACGAGCTATATTAACTAATATTATTGTATTCGTATTGAATTTCTTAGGTAGGATAATGCTATTGGGGTTATGTAAGAGAATTTTTTTTTCTTGTAAGACACAAGATAAATATTTAAGTATAAAATTTACTTTTAATTGGTTGAAAAATAGAGAGAGAGATAAAGCATATGTAGCAAAATATTAGTAATTTGTGAATCTGGATGAAGGGCTTATGGAGTTTCATTTTTCATTTTTTCAAATTTTCTATAGGCTTCATATTTAAAAAAATAAAAAGTTGGAAGGAAAAAAACACAAACTGAAGAGAATAATCTTTTTAAAAACCTTAAAGGGAGGTTTTTAGCACTAATACAAAATGTCACTGATAAACAGTGGCTGGGGGACAGAGTGTATTACTCTAATTGTAAGCCTATTTGTCTTATTGCTAGATGTTAGGCTATGAGTAAGGTCATTTAGTAGAATCAAAAATCATCAAGTAGTTTCTGCTTCTAGCCATAATGGAACATAAATTGGATTTACCATCTTATCTTAACTAAGAAATTAGATAAAATAGTTGAGACACTGGTTCACAGACATTAGACAACAGGAAGCTCAGGATATTGTTCCTTAAGAGAAGGAAAACAAATGAAGAGAGCCCTATTGTTGTCCCAGCTTACAGTTTCCAGGCTCAAGGAGGGGAAAACATAAACAGAGCCCAGTGGGTTCTCTGAGTCGAAGAAACAGAGATGAAAATGACAAAATTGAGGTGAAGGGGGGTAGAATTTAATTTGTTGGGTGGAGTACTATACAGAAGGAGAGCTTCAGATTGCTTCAGAGGGTTCCCTTGAGATCTTCAGCTGAGTATTGATTTGCAAGCTTCAGATTGCTTCAGAGGGTTCCCTTGAGATCTTCAGCTGAGTATTGATACCTGTGAGTAAACTACTAGAGTCTAGAGAAAGTATCGCCCAAAGGGAAGAGGTAGAACAATCCTTAGAGATCAAACAGGGCTGGGAAGAGTTTGTGTTCTCATCAGAGAGAATGAAAATCTCATAACTATTAGACATCAAATAGAGTATTCAGAAGGATATTGCCTCAGGAGAGAGGTCAAATTGACTGTAGACTAAAGGCTGTTTTGATTCCACCTCAGAAAGTATAAAAGTGAGACTTGAAAGAATCAAATTGCTTCCAAGTGACTTAATTGTATCCCAGGACAAAGCACGAAAGATATTTATAGGAAAAAAAATGCAGCATCCAACAATGGAAAATTCACAAAATCTGTCATCTAAAAACTATAGCATAAACAGAAACAGGAAAATACAACACATAGTGAAAAGAAAAATCAATAGAAACGGACTTACTATGCAACATATGATAGAATGGTAGATGAGGACATTAAAACATTTATTATAAATGTAATCTATGTGTTAAAGAAGCACAACAAAGAGATACATAAAATATATAATTCATATTAAACTTCTGGAAAATACAAAAATTACACCGGATGGGTTTAATAGTGGATCAGACACCACAGAAGAAAAGATTAGTGAATTTGAAGACACAACAGTAAAAGCTGTCCAATGAAACACAAAGAGAAGAAAGGTTGAAGATAAAAATGAACACAGTTCAGTGAGCTGGGTGGCAATATCAAGCAACCTAATATATGTGTTATTAGAGTCCCAGAAGGAGAGGAATGTGGGATATGAGGATAGAAGCAGAGACTACAGAATAACCCAAAATTTTCCATATTTGATGAAAATAATACATTCACAAGATTCTTGCAGCTCAGTAGACCCCAAGAACATGAAACATGATGAAATTTGAAGTCTTTTAAACCAAATTAATTAAAACAAGTGATAAAGAGGAAAAAAATCTTAAAAGCAGTAAAAGAAAAAAGACATATTAAGTATACAAACATCTCATTGGAAACAATGCAAACCAGAAAAGAGTAAAAGGATAGCCTTAAAGTAATGAAAGTTAAAAAAAAAAAAAAGAAGCCAACCTAGAATTCCTTACTTAGTAAACATATCTTTCACAAAAGAAGGTAAAATAAAGACATTTTGAGACCTATAATGCTGAAAGAATTTATCACCAGCTGATCAACATCTCAAGAAATGTGAAAGTCTTTTAGCCAGAGGAAAGTAAAACCAAATGGAAATCTAGATGTACACAAAGGAATGAAGAGCATAAGAAATGGTAAATATGTGCATAAATGTTTTAATTTTTCTAGTTTATATGTTTTACTCTTTGAAGAAAAAAATAATAAAGAATTTTGGTGTTTATAATATACTTACATATTAAATGAATAACCACAATTGTGGAAAGATTGAGAAAAAAGATGAAGATAAATTGCTGTAAAATGTTTAAATTCATGTGGAATTTTAAAAAAAAAATTTGTTCCTTAAATTCATGTGAAATTCTATTTGAATGTAGATATGTTAAATATGTAAATTGTAAACCATAATAGAAAACACTAAAAGTACCAAAGAAAATGTTATGCCAATAAACCCATGAGGGAGATAATAATGGAATAAAGCAATAATGAAATAATAAAATGTTCAATTAATTTAAAAAGTGGAAAAGGGGAACCAAGAACAGATGAGTTAAATTAGAAACAAATAATGCAAAAGTAACTTTAAACCCAAAATATTTTTAAAATTTTATTAAATGTAAGTATCCTAAACACCCAAAATAAAAGAGTTTTTAATATGAAGGCTTTATATACAATTTAAATATAAAGCTAGAAATAGATTAAAAATAAAAAGATTGGGGAAATAGTATTAACATTAATCAAAAGAAATCCGGAGTAGCTATGTTAATGTCAGACCAAGTAGATTTCAGAGCCATAGAAGGTCATTTCATAATGATAAATGGGTCAATTAATCAAAAGGACATAAAACCCTAAATGTGAGATAATATCAGAACTTCAAAATGTATGAAGCAACAAAATGATAGACTGCCAGAAGAAATAAACAAATTTACAAATATAGTCCAACATCTATAACCAACAGTTATCTCTCACTAATTGATAGAACAAGTAAAGAGAATATCAGTAAAGATATAGTATAATTAAACAATACTTTCAATGAACTTAATCTAAGTCATAAAACAGTACACCAAACAATGGCAGAAAACATAGGCTTTAAAAAAGCACAGGAACCATTTTTCAAGAGTGACTATATCATAACAATAAAACAAATCTCAATGAATTTAAAAGAATTCAAATTAGAAGTTCCTGCCAAGATGGCAGAGTAGGTAAACATTGTGCTCCTCTCCCCCTATGACCACATCAAAATTACAGCTAAACTACAGAGCAACTATCATTGAGAATCACCTGAAGTCTGGTTAAATAGAAGTCCTATAACTAAGGATATGCAAATAAGCCACATTGAGAGATTGGTAGGAGGATTGCAGAAGTGGAAGGAGCTGGTCACACACCCACTTGTGACGATAAAAATAGGGAGGGATATCTTGGCTGTGGAGGTCCCCCCTGAGGAGCGAGGGGTCCCAGCCCCATACCATTCTCCCCAACCCAGGTTCCCAGTGCTAGGGAGAGAAGTCCCCACAACTTCTGGCTGTGAAAACCAGTGGAGATTATGGCTGAACAAGACAGAAGGCTGCTGGAGTCCCAGGTATTCCTCTCAAAGGGCCCACACACTGCCTTACTTGCTTACAGATTCACTTACTCAGAGCTCCAGTGCTGGGGCAGCAAGGCAAAAGTTATCAGGAACATGAAGAAGAACGGAATTGTCTGGCTTCAGGTTGAGGGCTAGAAGGGCAGCTTCTTCCCAGTCAGAACTGCTGGCAGAAGCTGTTGTTCCTTTGTTGAGCCTGTTCCAAAACCCAGAGTGCAGACTCAGGTGGGCACCATACCTGATTCTCCATCAACCTGGCTAACACCAACCTAGCTAATGACCCCACCCTTGTGATTCCCTGAGACTCTGTCCCACCCAACCTCAGATCCACCAAAGCCACTTCCAGGGGCTTTTCCACACAAATGACCTACCTGTCTTGGCTCATGCTGTAGATTTTCCTAAAATCTCTCGAAGGTTCACAAAACCCAAACAAGCAACATCTGTTTTCAGTGTGGCCGTGCCTCTTGTTAAGGAGCCTCAAACCCAGCTCTTGAGGCAACTGGCTTCAGTTCACAGCTTAGCCTCTACCAGGAGGCCTCAAGCCCCGCTCAAGTGGAAATCATCTACAGATCACTTCGTAGCTCATACCAAGTGGCTCCAGGTGGGGCAGAGGCAGGGGCTGATCTTGGCCTGCAACAGAGCCCTCTCAAGAGGCCCCAGAACCAACACATCTGGTGGCCAGCTTCATGCCATTCCAGAGCACCACCCAACTACCTCTACAAAAGACATATCCAAAGGACAGATTGTGCAGACATCAGAGCCCGGCTAAATCAAATTCTGCTACCTAGGGTCAGCCCTTGCACTACAGTTCTCTACTGTAGTCTTGGTCAGTTTTCACAACAATCAGCCTGAGGGTCAATCCCTCCCACTGACCTGCAAACAGCAACCAAGGCTCAACTACAACAGGAGGGCACACACAACCCACACAAGGGACACATCTGGAGCACCTGGCTCAGGTGACCAGGGAGACTGTGCCACTGCACCCCAAAGGATGCCTACTAGGTAAGACCACTCTACTGAGACTGGGAGACATAGCAACTCTACCTAATACATAGAAACAAACACAGGGAGGCAGCCAGAATGGGGAGATAAAGAAACATGTCCCAGATAAAAGAACAGAACAAAGCTCCAGAAAAAGAATGAAACAAAATAGAGACAAGCAATCTACCAGATGCAGAATCCAAAACACTGGTTATAAGGATGCTCAATTATCTCAGTGAGAACTTCAACAAAAAGATTTAAAAAACACAATAAAATGGATATAGAATACACAAAAAAGATCCAGTCAGAAATAAAGAATGCAGTAACTGAAATAAAGAATACATTAGAGCAGTGGTCCCCAACCTTTTGGCACCACGGACTGGTGCTCCTATGAGAATCTAACGCCTGATGATCTGAGGCAGAGCTGAGGTGGTGATGCTAGTGCTGAGGAGCGGCTGCAAATACAAATGGAGCTTTGCTCACTTGCCCGCCGCTCACCTCCTGCTGTGTGGCCCAGTGCCTAACAGGCTGCAGATCAGTACCACTCTGTGGCCCGGTGGTTGCAGACCCCTGCATTAGAGGGAATCAACAGTACATTAGATGAAGCAGAGAACCAAATGAGTGATTTGGAAAATAAGGTAGCAGAAAACACCCAATCAGAACAGCAAAAAGAAAAAATCCAAAAAGAAGAAGATAGTTTCAGGGGCTTCTGGGACGATATCAAGCATTCCAACATTCACATCACAGGGGTACCAGAAGGAGAAGAGAGAGAGCAGGAATTAAAACCTATTTCATGAAATACTGACCAAAAAAACCCCCAAACAAACAAAAAACAAAAAACACCTTTCCTAACCTGGCAAAGGAAAGAGACATACAAGCCCAGGAAGCTCAGAGAGTCCCAGACAAGATGAAACCAAAAAGGCCCACTCCAAGACATATCATCATTAAATTCCAAAGGTTAAAGATAAAGAATTTTAAAAGCAGCAAGAAAAAACATCTAGTTACCTATAAGGGAGCTCCTATAAGACTATTAGCTGATTTCTCCACAGAAGCTTTGCAGGCCAGAAGAGATTGGCAGGAAATATTCAAAGTGATGAAAAGCAGGGACCTACAACCAAGATTACTCTACCTAGCAAAGCTATTATTTATTTATTTATTTAGCCTATAGCACAAAGCTATCATTTAGAATCAAAGGACAGACAAAGAGCCTCCCAGAGAAGAAAAAGCTAAGAGTTCACCACCACCAAGCCAGTACTACAGGAAATGTTGGAGGGATTTCTTTAAGAAGAAGAAAAAGAAAAAAAAGATTAAAAATATAAATAATAAAATGGCAATAACTACATATCTATCAACTATTACTTCAAATGAAAAAAAATTAAATGCTCCAATCAAAAGAGAGGGTGACTTAATGGATAAGAAAACAAGACCCTTACATATATCACTTATAAGAGACTCACTTCAGATCAAAACACAGACAGACTGAAAGTAAAGGGATGGAAAAAGATATTTCATGAAAATGGAAATGGAAAAAAAAAACCTAGGGCAGCAATACTTATACCAGACAAAATAGACTTTAAAACAAAAGCTATAACAAGAGACAAAGAAGGATCCAGTAATCCCACTTCTGAGTATTTATTTTAAAAAACTCAAAATACTTCTTTGAATGGACATGTGCATCCATATGTTCATTACAGCATTATTTACAGTTGCCAAGATATGGAGGCAACCTGGGTGTCCATCAATGGATGAATGGATAAAGAAGTGGTACACATTTACAGTGGAATATTACTCAGCCATGAAAAAGAATGAAATCTTGCCATCTGCAGCAACACGGATGGACCGAGGCGGTATTGTGTTGCGTGGAGTAAGTCAGGCAGAGGAAGACAAATGCCATATAATTTCACTTACATATGGAATCTAAGGAACAAAATATACAAACAAAAGAGAAACAGACTCATAGTTACAGAGAACATTTTAATGGTTGCTAGGTGGGAGGGGTTTGCGGAGTGGGCTAAAAAGGGGAAAGAATTAAGTACAAATTGGTAGTTACAAAATAGTCATGGGAATGCAAAGTATAGCATAAGAAATATAGTCAATAATGTTGAAATAACTATGTACAGTGTCAAATGGATACTAGACTTATCGGGGTGATCACTTCATAAATTATATAAATGTCTAATCACTATATTGTACACCTGAAACTAATATAATGTTTGCCAACTATAACTGAAAAATAAAAAGTATTAAAAATAAAAATAAAATAAAAAATGACTTGTCACAAACTTTTTCAATAAAAAAATATATAATTAAATTACATCAATGAAATTCGTCATTGTATGCTTGAGTAGGTTGTTGGAAAGTGTTAGAGATGGCAAACCAGTGATTTTTCTTTTCTCTTTTAGAGAGTAAAGTTTCAGAGATATGATTGCTGTTACTAGAAGTAGCTGTGTCTTAAGACATAGTGGAAACATTACATTTGGAATTTTAATAATGACTTCTTTTAGTCCTACTCTTCCTATTTAGTGATATCGTTATTGTTATTCATAATATGTTATTCATAATGCATGAATAAAATGAGTGCAGCAACTTAAAAGCACTCAAAGTATTTATCCCCATTATCCCTGAAATTCTAGCACTTAAGCGAATTCCTTCGGGTTAAACATTATGCCTTCAGGAGTTTTATTATTATTATTATTATTATTATTAAAATGCAGATATTGCAGAAAGAGAGAGAGAGGAAATGTTTTTAAAAAGTAATATTTATGAAAGATTTCATTTTAAGTGTTACTGCTTTAGGGAATTAGAAAAGGTATTAGTTGACTTGGAAAGATATGGGTGGGGTAGTAAGCAGATTACCATTTACAAAACAGTTGTACAATATAAAATATACGTTATCGACTTTCTGTATAATATGTGATATGTAATACACTCTGAGTGGTATGATCGTAGGTGATATTTATTAATTACTGCTTATATACACATTTTGTTTCTATTACAGACAATGCATCCTATTTATATCAGTTTTTTATAAAGTTGAATTTTTATTTTGGTCAAAAAACAAAATACTGAGGACTCAAGTACACTTAAGCTCAAGTTATACAAAGTGTTCCAGAGATCTGGGAAGGGGGAAATGGTGGGAGGCGCACTTAAGCATAAGAGAATATGTGTAGTCCACAAAAGACCCATGATGGAATTCAGAGATCTAACTCTTGACAAATCTAATGTAAAAGTTTACCAACTATTTCCACTTGACAGGCTATGAAATGTACGTAGGATATAATGCACTGCTAGAGACTGTGGTATGACTTTGAGTCAGGAAAAGATTTTACCACATGAGAAGTAAATGATGAGGTTGTTTGGCAGCTTACAATTGCATTCTGCTCAGCATGAGCTGTAAATATACAAGCCCTTTTTCAAAATCTATGACACAGTAAAATGGTTTCATGCTCAACATAAGCAACCAAACCAAATGCACAGACATGTGCCAAACAATCTGTCACCCTTCTCAAAGGAAGGCTACAAATAGACACACTTCTAACTAAACCATTTTTGTTGATAATGAACTCAGTTTAACGGCTGAGGATTTTGCTAATGACATACTTAATTCAAAGAAATGCCATATTAGCACTTTAGAATGTAGAAATGTTTAAGTTACAGCTCATTTTTGCAGTAGCAACTTGTAAAATACTCTGAAATAAACAATGGAGATTGTTTTCTGTTTCAGTGTAATTATGTACAATATTGATTCATTTCACCAAGCATATGTTGAGTATCTGCTATGTTTTAGCCTGGCTAAATTTGGAGGTACAAAGATCTGTGCATACAGGACTTAGTGTTCATTGAGGGGAACCAACCTGTATGATATGTGTATGATGCCATGAGCACAGAGGACAGGGCTGGTGTGGGCATAGGGGTGCTGGGAAGGTTTGGGAGGAGATTATGCTGGAATTGAGTCTTACCATGAGGGTAGGGTGGAAGGGAAGGGCATTTCAAATTGACATAAAAACACAGAGTCATACAAGAGCCCAGAGTTTTAAAAATTGCTAGTAGTTCCAAAAAATTGAATCGTACTTCCATTTTTGCTCAAAATAGAGTGACAGGGACTGGATGAACCTTCCCATCTGAAATAACTTAAAAAAAACCAGGCAAACTATAGAAAACAACTGTTTTCATGGACTGCACACTAGGCAGCAAAGGTCAGTGATCCCTGAGAGAGGGGAGACAAATGAGGTGAGCCCTCTGATTTCCCAGCTTACTGCTCAGAGAGAAAATGGGAACCTGGATGTCAAGTGAAGCCATGGCATGTTGAGTTCTTAGGCAGAGTACCAGGGAGGGGAACACTGTATAGGGAGAGAGCTCCAGAGACCTTCAGAGGATTCTGGAGAGTATTCAGCTGAGCATTGATCAGCACCTGAGCGTGAGTGTGGGGAAACTACTTAAGGCTTGAGAAAGAACCACTGGTTAGGAGCAGAGGGAATAGTCCTTGAATAACAAACCTTGTAACTCATAGGGAACCGGGCAGAGTATTCCAAACAGCACTGCCCTCAGCAGTGTGGCAAAATTAGCTCTAGAATAAAGGCTCCTCTCATCCTGCCTAACAGAGATTGAAAGAAGCTTTGAAAAGATCAAACTGTTTCCAAGTGATTTAACTGCTTCCCAGAATAAAACACAAGAAAATATTTATAGGAATAGAAAAATATCTAGCACCTAAAAAGGTAAAATCTACAATGTCTGGCATCCAGTGAAAAATGAGTAGGCATGAAAATAAGCAGAAAAATACAATGTATAATGAGAAAGATCAATCAATCAATGGAAACAAACCTATGAATGACACAAATATTAAATTAGATAAAGATAGAATTAGTAAACAATTACAAGAGTTATTATACCTACATTCCCATGTTTAAGAATCTAAAGAAAATATTGAACATGTTAAGTAGAGACATGGAAGGTTATGAAAAACAACCTGAGATTTTAGATTTGAAAAATACAATAGCTATGGTGAAAAATACACTAGATGAGTTTAATAGCAGATAGACACAACAGAAGAAAGGAATAGTAAAGTTAAATACATAGCAATAGCAACTATCCAAAATGAAACATGTGGAAGAAAAAAGGTTAAAAGCACTAAGAATAAAGCACCAGTGAGCTATGAGACAACTTCAAGTTTCATACATCATAACCCTGTATGTGAGGTCGAAGTCGATTAATTTATGGGTAGACAACTTGACTATGGCTGGGCTGGTGACTTTCTTCCTTGGATTTTGAATGTAGGACCCAGAGAAAATCAAGCCAGTCTCACTCTGTGTGACTGAAGCGGGAACATAGAAATCTTTATTGTTTCCCACCAGATATCACTGCGTTTTCTACATCCTAGTTCAAGTTATTTTTAAGCCTAATCGTACCCCTATCCTATTCAGCTTCTCTTTGGATTCCATGAAATGTTTTTTTGTTTTTTGTTTTTTGTCGCATACAATGAAAAGGCCTTAAATTATATGGAGATGATGAATTTTATTTTAGACATATTAAGATGTAATTTGATTTTGGACACGTCTGGAGTGTCCATGGGATATCAACATGAAAATGTCCTCTAGGCAGGTGAACAGACTTATTCACCTGAAGCTCAGAGAGCAAGTATGCTTACCAAATTTACATTTTATTCTCTCCACCTGTAGAATTAACTATCTAAATCCATAGGAGTAAATGAAATTGACCATGGAGAATATATAGAGGGAGGCAAAAATAAAGCCAAGGATGGGACCTGGAAAACAACCACATTAAAGAGGCAAAAAGAACCTCCAGGGGAAGATTCTGAGAAAGAATATTTAACAGGATCGGATGAGAACATGATGTTGAAGAAATCAAAAGAAGAGAGAATCTGAAGAAAAGAAAAATTGATAATGTTGTCAAATTCCCAAAAGACCTAAGATCTTCCTGACCTTTGATTGGCAACCACCAACTTCTTATATTTCTAAACTTACTTCCTTTTTTTCTGCCCATATATACCACAGCTGAGTCCATTTTTTCCTGTTTCTGACCTCAACATGCTAATATAACAAGAGTTATTAATCTCTTTTAGGATCATTCAATTTTGTCAATCTTAACCCTACAATACATGATAAGGATTAAAGACCCAATCAATGCAGATAAACAGAGTAGAGCTTAGTCTTTCTCTCCAACCCGCCCCTCCCCCCAAAAAAAAACAATTGTATGCCAATATGATTGGGAGAGGTCAAGAAGCAGCTGGAGGAGAATGTGTGGTTTCCACAAGAGAAAATCAGGCCTCACCCATTTATTAGGAGTCACATATGCATATGAGCAAAAGCTCATGAATGATGTCTATTTGGATTTCCAGAAAGCCTCTCACAAAGTTCCACACAAAGGGCTATTTTAAAATTTGAGTCATTATGGTATGATGGAGACTACTGTAATGTACAGGAACGTTGCTTAGAGACAAGAAACAATGGTTTAGGAGAAAAGGACACATCTTGGAAGAAGAAGTGGCAACGCTGGCATTCCCCTATGACTAGCCTTGTTTGATGTCTTTATAAATTATTTGGAGGAGTGAAGGTACAACGACACTAACTTTTCCTGATTGTGAAAAGCCCAGTTAAATGGGAAAAACCTGAAGTTAGTATAATGTAATAGGCAGAAAATACTGAATTGGTCTTACACGGGCAAAAATAAAGTATTGAACTTAGAAAAATCAATCTAAAGTACGTTTAGAAGATTAATTTATTCATTCACTCATTAAGCAGTTTTTAAGAATTTACTGTATGGCCAGATATGGTACTACCAGTTGAGGAGGAAATAATAATTAAAAAGGCATTTCTCCCTGCTCTTAGAGAACTTAAATGGAACAAGAAGATATTTCCTGAATCTTGAAAAAAAGAAAATTTAAAGTGAATAAAAGGAAATAGTTCGCATAATAGGAAGTACATGGAGCTTAAGAGTTAAGCTGATAAGGTTGAAAAAATGTAAATATACTCAAAATATTTAGATAATTTCATAATAGGCACTGCTACGATAGTTTTGTTAAGGGAAGCTAGACTATTTGAGGCTACATCCTTAACATCTGAATATGTTAGAACCATTTTTTTGCAAGTGACAAAAACGCAATTTAAAACTAAATTAGGGGAAAAAATAAAAAATAAAACTAACTTGAAAGGAAAAAAGAAAAAAGGTAAGCCTGGCTTCAGGCATATCTAGCTAGGTATAGAGATATGGAGAGATGTCATAAGAACATCTAGTGTGACTGTCACTCCACCTCTCAGCTCTGTTTTATTCTGTTTTGACTTAATTTTAAGAATTTTTCACATAGAACAAAGGTCCCCTAAATATAGGTATGGAAGATGGGAGAAATTCCAGTTTTCTATGTTCCACAACATCTGAGGGGGCCCTTTTTCTCCCAGAACCCATGTCAATTCCTGGAAAAGTACACTGAATGGCCCATTCCTGAACCACTCTCTGTGACCAGAAAGTTGAAGTATTGTTACTGACCAGGCTAGGGACACCACAGATGCCTACCCCAGGAGCCAGAATGAGGGGAAGCAGAGAGCCTGCTGGAGCCAGACAGACTGAGAATGAGGAAACAGTGACTTCCCAAATAGGTGGTAGACAGATGAAAATAAGAGAAGAGTTATTTACTTCCTCTCTAAGATCATCATAGACTGATTACAGTTGCGGTAGGAACCTCTGAAATAAGCCCCCTCTGATCTCTACCTCCTCGTATTGACTTCCTTGTGTAATCCCCTCTTTTCAATGTGGGCTAGATTTAGTGAGTCACTTCTAAAGAAAAGATTATGGCAGAAGCAATGGTATGTCACTTCTGAGCTGAGGTTATAAAAGATTGCAGATGCCATCTTGGATGTTCTGACTCTTTCTAGTTGTCTTGGATTGTTCACTTTGGGGGGAAGGCAGCTACCATGTTGTGAGTCAGTCCTGTGGTGTGGCCAGTGTAAGTGAACTTGAAGTGGATTTTCTGAGACCGATAATAACCAGGGTATAAACTTGGAAGTGGATCCTCCCCCAGTCTAGTCTTTAGGTGAGATGCAGACCTGGCTGATAGCTCAGCTGAAACCTCATTAGAGGCCCAAAGCCATAGGCACCGAGATAAGCTATGCCCAGATCTCTGACCCACAAAAACTGGTATATCATTCATTTTTGTTGTTATAAACCACTAAGTTTGGGGACAAATTATGAAATAGCAATAGATAACTAATACACTGGTTGGTAAAATAAGGTAATATTTATGTTCTAATGTACACATGACTAAAAATAGATAAATACCTATAGAGACAGACAAATCTATTAAAATGTCATGTCATTTCTGTCATATCTTTCAGTATTTTCTGTGTTGAATGTGAAAAAAATAACCCTCCTCCCCGCCTGATGAACTATTAGGTATTATTTTTATCTATTAATAGACTGAATATATAGTAACTACATTGCATCTTACTTATTAGACGCAAATCTTAAATAAAGATACAGAAATTATAGCATCCCATAGCTAGGGAAAGTCTAGACTACATTATTTGGCAATGTTCTGGATTGTTTCTTAAATTTTTTTGTGGTTCAAATGAGGTTTTCAATTGAAATTTGAGATAAAAAGAATCAGTTTGCCAAGTTTCCTTTGACTCGTTTAAAAGATTTGAAATGGATCACCATGAAGTACATGTCCATATAAGGTCTATATAACTTTACCTTTGAGATCTGTTTATGTCCTTGTGTTTGTAGGTTACCTAAGTACCTCTCACTGATGCAATGTCTAAAAAATTCTCCAAGGAAAAAAAGAAAGAGGACTGAGTCCAATATCAAAATAATGCTTATTGGAGCCAATTTTCTTTAGCAGCAGCTTTATAATAAAATAGAAGATACTTTAAAAATTATAAATCCATAAACCTGGATATAAACACCAGACCAATGTAGCTCTATAAAAAATATCATGTTGTAAACTCTGAAAACTAAGTAGGTAATAGAAATGTTGACTAACCATGACTTTATTGCTTATATCTGCTACTATTTTCAGAAGTTAATAGCAATCCTGGGACATTTTTAACTTACATGTGATCTTCAGTGGGATTTTTCTGTGATGATTGCCCTAATATGTTGAAAAATTCTAATTAGCAACTAATTACCATTTCACCCTGTCATCACACAATCCTCACACTGCTGCTATAACTTTATTTCTTCAAATATGACAGAGGGAGGCTCCCAAGAGGTCTAAAGGTGGTTTTGATAATTATATAGCACAGGGAACAACACTATATTTGCTATTATTTCTGTAAGATGTAACCGTATACAGACAATTGATGTGCTCAATGTAGAACCAAAACAAAGTTGATTTGTTTGTGTATTTCGAGAGACCAGTGTCTCAAAGTGAGTTTATAATATGCCTCTCAGCTTCTTATAGGCTCCAGGTTTTCTTGTAAGGGACTAGAAGCAGGGCCCTTTACTGGGAATTCAGCGAATATTTAGAACATGTTACTCATGTTAAAAAAAATTCAACTGAGTAAATTTTAAGATATTACTGGCTTTATTCAATGATTTATGAGTTGGGCAGCATCCCACCTGGTAAATAAAAAGGAGCACTGAAGAGCTGTACTAAATGAAAGGCTTTTATAAGCAGAAGGAGTCAGGGAAAGAAGTGTATTGTTCCAGGCAAGGTCACCTTCCTATGGGGGATGGAAAAGTTTTATCAGGTGGAATAACTCACTAGTGCTGACCAGGTAATTCCAGATTGACTAGTTAAAGGTTATATTCCTGAGAGAGGCTGAAACTGAGATTAGATTAGGTATTAAGTCTTGGTTTGGTGGCGTGGGCTTAGCACAAGTGACTCCATTTTGGACTTGTTTCTTTTTCTTTCTCTTTCTTCCTTCCTTCCTTCCTTCCTTCCTTCCTTCCTTCCTTCCTTCCTTCCTTCCTTCCTTCCTTCCTTTCTTTCTTTCTTTCTTTCTTTCTTTCTTTCTTTCTTTCTTTCTTTCTTTCTTTCTTTCTTTCATTTCTTTTCTTATCTTTCAACACTCATTACCAGTTAAATCATTGTATGATGCAAATTCCTTCATCCTAAACAATTCTCACTCATGTGCATAGAAAATTTCATGTTTTAACATATATTATATTTGGTCGATGGTTTTTCTTTTCTTTCCTTAGATAACTTTCTAATACTGTAGAGGACTGTTTAGCTTCAATTTCTTTTATTGTTACTATTCAGTTCTTTGAAGCTTTAATGAGGAAAATTGTATAAATATACATATGTTCATGCAAACATACCTCCTTATTGCCTACAGTGCTAGGTAAAACCCAAAGTTACTGATCCCAAGGAACTGAAGTAGTATTTGTGATGATGGATGGATGCTTTACAGAGGACATATTACCTATCTATAGGACCTAGATAAGAAACAGAAATGATACTCCCATCTCTCCCAGAGTCCAGAACTTTGACACTCTGAGCCCCTGAGTGGTTTAGATCTCCCTGGAGCAGTTACAAAGCTAATCTGGTACTGTTGTGTGGAAATAGGTGACTCTGTGCATCACCACCTTAATTTTACATTGGACAGCCAAGATCTTTATTCCAAGTTCATATAATTCCATAGAGAAGTGGTTATTACGTGTAATTATTAGCCTACTTAAAGTAGAAAAGATCTTTATATATAATAACAAAAAAAGAAACAAAGGAGAGATTGATAGATTTTGCTACAAGAAAGGGAAAATATTTGCAAGTTAAAAGATACCATAAATAAAACCAAAATGATGGAAGATATTTGCAAGTATATGACAACAGATTGATTAGAGCTAATGTTTTTAATACACAGAGGATTCTTTCCAACCTCTATAAATAAAATTAAGTTTCCGTTTCTTTTCTTCTTTTGGAGATAGTGTCTAGAGGCATTCAAAATAGTCCAACATGACATACTGTTGTAGGCTATCTTAAAACACAGAATCTAACAAAACTAGACTGTCCTGAGCCCCAGTATTATAATTGTTAATACTTAAAAGAGTGGAGACAGCACCAAAATCTATATGTGGTATGTTCTCAGGTCTATTTCAAAGGGTTCATGTCATGAAGTCTAATGAGATTGTCTAAAACAAAAAACCATTTCATCTAGGCTTATGGTGCTTCCATGGCTGCTAAACATGTCTATGACAGGATCGAGTGAACTTTCCCTGTTGAGGAGTGGAAAATCATTAGGAAAGTATTGAAGACACAAGCATGGAGCCAGAAAGCTAGTTTTTTAAGTGGAGCTTTTTTGAATAATAATAATAATAGTAATAAGCAAAAGTCTTCTAAAAAATTAAGTTTCTTTTGTTACTACATCATGGGAAAAAGGATGGGCATATTTTCACCAAATTTGGAAATATACTTGGGGTGATCGACTTAAAAGATAGCCTGTGTGTTGTATAAGGAATCCACAGGGGCTGGGGATGGGGAAAACCAAGTGAGATGGGCAGTCCTGCTTTACAGCAGCTAAAGTCCTTGGGAGTGTCCATTGGATCAGACATACTAGCTAAAGTATTAATAGTATTAATACTAGCTAAAGCATAGAGTGTTGTGAGGACTAAATAAGATGAGCCATTTAAAGTACTGAACTCATTTACTTGTTCATTTATTTATTTAGCATGTTTTTATTGAGAGACTACTGCTATATGCTGAGGACACAGCAGTGAACACAGCAGACAGAAATCTCTACTCTTTTGGGGCTTACATTCTCCTGACACATCACAGTAAATAATCATAAAAGGTAGCTAGTATTATAACACGAAACATGTAACATTTAAAAATGAAAATACCTTTTTCACCAGCCAGATTAGCAAAGATTTCTGATAAAAATAATACTCAGCAGGGTTGGCCTAAGGGTGTTGGAAAACAAATACTTTAATCTATTTCTGGGAGCAGTATAAATTGTGCAAACTGTAGAACAGTTGACAGTATGTATCAAAAGCATTTATGCCCTCATTTCCATTTCTGATTTATTCTTATCCTTATTATTTCATTTCTCCTGACTTCCTAAGGAAATATTTATGGGTTAACCAACAATGTCTACATAAGAAAGAAGAGGTTCAGAGCCTAAGCTTTTAAGTTGGATAAACCTGGGTTTACAGGCTGGTGCTGCCATCTGCTAGCTGTATGATCCACAGGTTAATTAATGACTGTCAGCAGTTGTGTGATCTTAGGCAAGTTATTTACGATCTCCATGAAGTACATTCCTCATCTGTAAAATGGTGATAATAATAGCATTTACCGCACAGGGCATCGAGAGGAGTAAATCAGAAATTGCACATGAAGCACTTAGCATAGTTCCTGATACACGGTAAGGCTTCAATATATTCAAGCAAAAGAGGGAAATAAAGCATATGTTCAGCTCGGTGTTAATTACAATGGTTCAAAGTAAAATATAAATGACCTAAATGATTTAAAATAAATAAAGAGAAGAAATACCATACCAACATTGAAAATCATGTTGCAGATGAATAGTTAATGACATAGAAAATGATCATAATATATTTTAGGTGAAAAAAAGTTGGTTATAAATAGTACATTCAGTATAATTGTGATTTTAGAAAAAAGTGTAGAAAGACAGTACTACATATTTTCCACAATGAACATGCATCGTTTTTATAATTTCAGCAAACTACACATTATTTACAGCACACATATATAAGGTTTTGAATGTTCACCTTTCCATCCACTTCCTTATAACATCCTAGCTTTCTTATGGAGAGTAATCTCTCTCCCTCTATAAGAAATCTCGGCAGGAGGTCAGTTTTTAGCTTCCATATCTCACATCCACCTCTCATTTATGGAAGTCACTAGGGCTTTGACCTGGGAGGCAGTGCTACAAGAATGATGTGTCTTTTGCAGGATCGTTTTAGTGTGGTATGACACTGTTGGTAGGGAAGTGGTTGGGTCTGGGACTCCTTGGTTCCTGTCCTTTCCCAAACCTGATCTTCCTCTGATTGTGATTGTGAGCCACTGTTAGCTTTCCAAGAAATTCTTTTCTGCTTAAGTTACCCAAAATCTACTTCTGTGGCTTATAATCAAGAACTCTTACTGATGTTATTTTTAATAACTGGAAAATGAATAAAGCAAGCTGTGCTTAATGTAACAGCAGCTATAGGGCCATTCTTTGCAGGAATAGTCAACACCTAGGTGAGGCTGAGAAGGTTAAAAGAAAATGCTAAATGACCTGGCTGTGGCCACAGGGTGCCAAACATCTGATTGGAAACTGGAAAAATACATTAAAAATTTATATGTTCTCAAATATTTAGTTGTTTGACATCATGTGACAGCTGATGATTATTATTTATTGATCTTTGTGATTTGGACTGATTTAAAATTTAGAACACTATGAAAGTAATGTTAAACTAAAATGAACAAAAACCCTAAGCATGGTGCTAATTAACCATATATACTAGTAGGTATGAAAGCTATCGCTATATAATTGCATTACGAGACCACAGACCTTTACCTAAGGTACTTCTAAAACCTGACCCCAGGAGAATGATATGAATTATAGCTTATTGTTTTGCTCTAACAATAGCAAACACCCTTCTCTCTCCCATACCTCCACCTGTGAGTCTATCCCAAGATTTGTACAAGTTCTAACACCCAGAGAACACAGAACATGTAATAGCTTTCCAAAAGTTGGATATTGAGGGTGATTTAATGGCTAGGAGCTGAAATTATCTGAAGGCTCTCTCATTCACAGTCTGGTGGTAGATACTGACTGTTGACTGAAATCTCAAGTCGGGCTCTTGACCAAAACTCTCACACATATCCCTTCCATGTAGATGCTTGGCTTCCTTATAGCATGGAGCGTGGGTTTCATATACCAACAGACCAAGGTGAAAATGCATGGCATTTTTATGACTGAGCATCAGAAGTCACATAGCTTAACTTCTGCCATACTCTATCAGTCAAGGAAGTCATAAAGGTTTTCCAAGGTTTAAGGGAAGAGATATTGCCCTCTCTCAATGGGAGGAGGCTCAACTTCACAGCCCGTGGGAAGGAACATATTGTAGTGGCTGTATTTGGAAAATATCACCTGCACAGTAGGTCTGCTGGGGCCTGAGTCTCTTTATTTCTATTTACCAGATGATGCTTAAGCTGCTGATGCCGAGCCCACACTTTGAGTAGAAAAGGTCTAGACCACTTAATGAAGCCAAACTTTATTATATAGATACTGTGGATTGTTTTAGAAGTAGACAGAAGACACATACATATATACATGAATATTATGGATATTCTTGAAAGATGCCATGTAATTTTTCCTTCTTACTTTTTGGATTTCATCTTTTCTTTTCTTTTTCTTTAAAAAATAAAAACACAACATTCCTTCAGTCTAATCTCATTTATTCTTCTTTCTCCATATAATATCCTTAAAGAAAGAAGAATTGCTTCATAAAGCTTTGGTTAGATAGATCTGTTCCTCACATATAGAATTTTGTACCACATATTTCATAAAAGGCACTTGACATTGTGTTAAAGTATATTTTATTGAATGTTTTTGGAAATAAATATCATTGAAAGTCACAATCTGTTTCTTAAAAGAAAATTTTGTAAATTTTAAAGCTAGATAGTTTTAAGTTAATTTAGCTTTATGACATCGATTTTTTAAATCCTGGGGAAATAAGTTAATGTAAGTCTCGAGATCATGTAGAACCACGAACCATGCCGATGAAGTGATAAGATGACTTTATGGGCTGCCTCTCATAGAATGGCTGAGGTCCATACATCAAATGAGTGAGTATTGAGACCCATCAATGAGCTAGGCCCAGTTATAAGTTCAGGGATGCAAAATAAAGATCTCTACTCCCATGAAGCTTACTTTCCAGAGGATAGGGTTGGGAGGAGAAAATTATAAACAAGTAAATAAATAAATCGTCACTTCTCAAAGTGTGGTCATGGGCCTTTGGGTATCCCAGAAACACTTTCATGGGTCTGTAAGCTCAACATTTTTAGTACAAATGAACAATGGATTTGAATATAACAGAGTACAAAGAGTTCATTGATAAGGTTTCAGATTCCACATTGCAATTAGCCTTTTAGAAACTACTACTTGCCAAGTTCAGTATAGTATCACAGAAGAATATCCAGTTATCTGAAAAAGCTGTCTCCCTTTTCTAACTACACATCTGTATGAGGCCAAATTATCTTCATAAATGTAAACCAAAACAAGATACTATAAGAGACTGAATGCAGAAGCAGATATGAGAATTGAGTTTACTGTTATGCCAGATATTGAAGAGACCTGGAAAAGTATAAAACAATACTACTCTTCTTGCTCTATTTTTTTGTTTTGGAAAATATATTTGTTTTTATATAAAATATGTCATTTGTCACTTATGTTTTCATATAATGAGTTTTATTGTTTTAAAAAAAATTGTTAGTAAATACTTTAATGTTTCCTCAGTTTTAATATCTAATATGATAAATCTGGACAGATGTAAACCACATCAAGAAAGTACTCAATAAAGGCAAAACTTCCCATGGGGTGTTAACCCCCTACACTTCCAAGTTGCATCACGTATCCTCTTAGATGGCCATTTGTGATGTCAAAATCTATGCCTGCTGTATGTTCCATCCAGTTCCAATAGTAGCAGGAAGAGGTAGAAACTCTCGGTATATGGCTGGCCTGGCTGTCTAATGGCAACAGGAGGTGACAGTCTTGCTGTTCCAGACCAAGTGATAATTTGGGCACAGACTGTAGAACCATGCACTGAGGTAGAGCAAGAAGGTGAGGGTCTGAGAGGTGGCCAGTGCCAAAGGTTATATGAGAGACATATATTCTTGCGTCTAATACAAGCATGTCTTGGTCGTCTTTCCATGGCAGGACATAGAGGCTCACCTCATTCCTCAAAACAGAAGGAGTAACCATAGTTTTACAAAACTAACCCCTACTGTTGGGCATTTGCGTGATTTCTAACTCTTTCGTTTTACAAACAAAGCTAAAATGACCAGCCAATGAAATAAACATTGAGAAAATGAACAAGATAATTGCAGTAGTGATTAATGAACTGAAGACAATGACTAAAATGTAAACCCCACAGAACTAGTGATTTTAGTCTGTTTTATTCATCTCTAAATCCCCAATACCTAATATAGGGCCTCTCCTACAGTATGTGCTCATAAAATCTTTGTCAGAAGTCTAAAACAAGATATGATAGTCATTGGGAGGAGCACTCAGGAAGCATCTGCAGTTAAGCTCATACCTGAGTGCGGGGAGAGAGCCCGCACTGGGAAATTGTAGACTGGGGAAGACGATGTGTAAAGGCCTAGAAGTGGAAACCCCTTGGCATGTTTGAAAATGAGAAAGGTTCATGTTCTGGAGAGTCATGATAAGGGGAAGGGGTAGGAGTCGAGTTTAGAGGGGAGGGCAGGGCCCGATCGGTAAGGCCTGTCAGCTCTAATATTGAGTTTTAATTTTACAAAGCAGTTGAGAGCTATTATAATTTTACCAGAAAATAACACGAACTGATTTATGCTTTTAAAAGCTTACTCTGACCATTTCACCATTATTAGAATAGCCACTATCAAACAAAACAAAACAAAACAAAACAAATAAAACATAACAAGTCTTGATGAGGTTGTGGCGAAATTGGAAGCTTTGTGCACTGTTAGTGGAAATGTAAAATAGTGCAGCCAAAAAAAAAAAAAAAATGGTGCAGCCACTATGGAAAACAATATGACAGTTCCTCAGAAAGTTCTAAAAATAGAACTACCATATGATCCAGCAATTCCGCTTCTGTGTATATACTCAAAAGAGTTGAAATCAAGAACGTGAACAGCCATATTGATAGCAATATTCACAATAGACGAAAGGTGAAAACAACTCATATACTCCTTAACAGGATAGATAAACAAAAAGTGGTAGATACAGATAACAGAATATTCTTCAGTCTTAAAAAGGAAGGAAGTTCTGACACATGCTACAACATGAATGAAATTTAAGGACCTTATGCTAAGTGGAATAAGCCAGTCACAAAAAGACAAATTCTGTATGATTACTTGTATGCTTAAAGTAGTCAAATTCATAGAGTCAGAAAGTAGAATGCCGGCTGCCAGCGGCTAGAGGCAGGGAAAACGGGCAGTTGTTTAATGGGTAAAGAATTTCATTTCTGCAAGATGAAAAGTGTTCTGTGGATCTATGGCGCTGATGGTAGCACAACTGTGTGACTACACTTAATGCTACTGAATGATACACTTAAAACTGCTTAAAAAGATAAATTTTACATTATGTGTATTTTACCACAATTAAATAAAAAAATAAAAATAAAAATATAAACCAACTTTACTCTGAATGCATTCTAGAGAAAAGTTTCAAGAAGGCATAGCTGTTTGTCCAGTCAGTATCCTCCCTTCTTCAATATACATTTTATATTGTATTCCTCCTTCCTAGTAGAGCATGATTTGGTTCAGGTATCCACTCCTTCCCCAAACAGTCTTATGCTTCAGGAGAAGATGATCCCAGATCTGCTCCATGTGTTCTTACAATGAGGTGGAGAACCCCTGGGGTCTTTGAGACCATTTTCAGGAGTCTGTGAGTTTCTCCCTTTTCCAACTACATATCTTAGTGAGGCTGGATTTGATTTTTCTAAATATATACTTCTAACAGAGTCCAACAGATTGAATTCATGCAAAAGCATATGAAAATTTGGATATCTTATATTAAGCCAAATATTAAAGTAATTTACAAAAATGTAAAGCAATGCCACTGTTCTCATTAAATGCTTTCACTACGGCTAAAAATAGATCTACCATATGATCCAGTTATCCCTCTTCTGGGTACATAACCAGAGAAAATGAAATCAGTAACTCGAAGTGGTCTCTACACTCCCGTGCAGCATTGTTCACAAGAGCCAAGACATGGAAACAACCTAAGTGTCTATTGACGGATGATTGGATACACACACACACACACACAAAATGGAATATTATTCAGCCTTTGAAAAGGAGATCCTGACATTTAAAACAACATGGATGAATCTGGAGATAATTATGCTAAGTGAAATAAGCCAGACACAGAAAAAACAAATAAACAAACACATAATCTCACTAATATGTAGAATCTAAAAAAGTTGAACACATAAAAGCAGAGTAGAATGGTGGTTACCAGGGGCAAGGAGGTGGGGAAGACAGGGAGATGTTGGTCAAAGGGTAAGAAGTGGCAATTATATAGGATGAATAATCTAGAGAGCTAATGGATAGAATAATGACTATAGATAATGATCCTGTATTGAACACTAGAAATTTGCTGAGAGTGCCCTCAACACACACAAAAAGTGGTAACTGCGTGAGAAGATATGTTAATTAGCTTGACCATAGTAATATTTCACTATGTATATCTTTAGCAAATCATGTTGTACACCTTATGTAGATACAATTTTTATTTTAAGAAATGCTTTTGCTTTGCAAAAGGTAACTACTTTTCATGAAAATGTTACTTATGTTAACATGCAATGGGTTTATTGTAGTTATTTTTAATTAATAAATGATTATTTAGGAATTTTAGTGATAGACGTAACTCGAATGAACAAAAGCCCTTTGGGATCCTTAATACTTTTTAAGCATCTAAATGGGTCCCGAGATCAAAAAACTTTGAGAACCACAAGCCTAGAGTAAAGCCATTTCCTTAGTTGGCCGTTGCCTTGGATCTGCTGATGAACCCTAGATCTGTCAGGGAGAAAGGAAGGGAAGTCTACCGGGAGGCTTCCAGGAAGTTTTTCCATTCCCAAAAGAGAGCCACAGGAAGTCTCTCTCTCTTCTTCTTCTGGTCGTTAATGTATCTGAATGGGCTGCCTGGAATGGCTGCAACCTGAGGAAGATGGCAGTGTTGTTTCCGGAGTTCATTATTACAATGATTCAGTGAACATCTTTCTATACAGCATATCTTTGCTTATCAGTGTGAGTATTTTGGTAGAATAAATTCTTAGAATCAGGAGTGCTGGATAACAGGATATATACATTAAAAATTTAATAGATACCAATATTGATAAGTTGTCCTCCCAAAAGTTTGTGCCAATATTAACTTCCATCAATATTTATTTAACAAGCACTTATATAAAGCTTACTATGTGCTTTCTAGGCAACTGTTTGAAGGTTTTTATAAATGCGAACTCACTAATGGTATATTTCAGTGCCTTTAAATGGTCTAGTCATGTCTTTGGTTCATTTTCCTTCTGGGTTTTCATCTTTCTTTTTATCATTTCTAAGAGCTCTGTGTATGTTAGGGATATTAGCTCATTAGTTCCATATTATATGGCAAATAAAATTCAATAATCATTTATTCACAATTTCAATATCTAAAAAGCTCTGAAATGTAAGTTTTTTGTAAAGTTAGTGTAAAATCATTTGCTAACCAAGCATGACTTCAAATGACATGAAACTATTTTTAGCCTTTGTATATTCCAGTTAATGTGAATAGTGCTACATTTTGCTGAAGAAACAAAAATTGTGTTTGATTATAAGATACTGGCCTAGACCTCACTGGTAGTGTTATTTATATACAGTGTATTATATTTTCTAAATTCTGAAAACTCAAAATTACATAAAACACTTGTCCCCAAGGATTTCAAGTAAGAGATTGTGGATTTTTTTTTACATACATGTTGGTTTTTTTAGTTCACTTTTAGATATGTTGAATTGTAGCCGCCATCAAGCCTTCAAGTATAGCCTGAATGCAGTTGGGTATATGAGTTAGAAATTTATGGGAGAGATTAGGCATGGAGAAGCAGATTTTGGATTTTTCATTATATAGACAATAGTTAAATAGATATCATAAGAGTACATGTCAGAAAACATGCATTGTCAGAACAGCAGTGGGAACATCAGTGTGTAAGGGGTAGATAAGTGACAAAGGTAAGTGTGGCAAAGAAAGTATGAATTGGCCTGAGCAGAGGTGCAATAATTCTGGGCTATGACGAATGACCACAGCCCTGGAGTCTGCTGGCTGCAGTTCTCAATAGAGTTATTGTCAGATACCAGAGTGAACTCAGTCTTCTGGAGTGTATATGCAGAGGGAGGGGTAAGAAAAGTCTTTGATGGTGGCCTCTGTGTCCAGGCTCAGGAATCTAGACCTCAACATTCCTTAATAACCAAGCATCTTTTCATCAGTCCTCCTAAGAATGGGTGTTCAGGCTGCCTCTCCTGGAAGAGTTCTGTTAAAGGGTCTGCAGTTTCCTAGCCCCATCACATCTCTGTGGGCCCAATCTTCTAGCAAGTGCGCCACATCTTAAAATTAACAAGCTACTACAGTAGTGCAGTTTGCAGGAAGTTGGTCCTCATCATCATACTAGGCCAGAGGAGACCAGAAAGAGGTGTTGATATCTTCCTATTTATTCCTTCAGATAGGCTGTGTTGCAATCCTTAACAGGAGCATTTAGAAAATACCTGCCAGTGGACGGCCACTTTCAAAGAGGGGGTAATGGAAAGACTTCAGGTCCACCTCCAACTTGCCCACTGCAAAACTTTTACATCTGCTCCCCTGTATAACGGAAGAAGAATCCTTTTTTCATTTTCAGTTGAATGTTCTCAGCCTTAAAATGTGTGCCTTTTGTTCATTCTAATTCGCCTACATCTGCATAAAACAAAAGTTCATTTTTAGAGCAGTGTGGAGGGAGACTGTGCACAATTCCAGTTATTGTATGGAAAAGCTGTGCGCCTAACGTTTTATTCAGCAAGAAAATAATATATCCAAGATGTTAATGTGGGTGTTTTCTGTAGTTCATACTGGTGATGTCTTGTCTATCGCTCAAGAAACAATGGGCACTTATTTGGGAGTGCTTAGATTTAGTTACATTACTTTATTTTTTATTTCAAATGGCTCTCAACTGTTAAGTGGGTGAAAAAAAAACAAGTTAATTTCATAAATGTTTTAAATAATTGTCGTAAGTTCTAATTTTACATACAGCAGAAACATTTGAAAGTTTATAATGTTAATATTATATCTTAGCAAGCAGATATGAAGAACATTAAATAAATATTTTGGTGTTTATTATGACACAAGTATATCTAGTCTTCGGCTAATTCTGTGCACATTTTCGTTTCAAAATCACTTCTCTTCCAAGATGCAAATAAATGGAAGCATATACCATGCTCATGGATAGGAAGAATCAACATTGTTAAAATGATCTTATTACCCAAAGCAATCTATAGATTTAATGCAATCCCTATCAAAATACCAATGCCATTTTCAGAGTGCTAGAATAATCCTAAAATTTATATGAAACCATAAAAGACACTAAATAGCCATGACAATCATGAGAAAGAAGAACTAAGTTGGAGGCATCGTACTATATGATATCAAATTATACTACAAGGATATAGTAATCAAAACAGCACGGCACTGGCATAAAAACAAACACAGAGATCAGTGAAACAGAATAAAGAGCCCAGAAATAAATCAATGCCTATATGGTCATTTAATCTATGACAGAGGAGGCAAGAAATACTATGGGGTAAAGATGGTCTCTTCGACAAATAATATTGGGAAAACTGGACAGATAACATGCAAAATAGTGAAACTGAATCACCTTCTTACACCATATACAAGAATAAACTCAATGGGTTAGACTTAAACGTAAGACTCCAAACCAAAAACTCTAGAAGAAAATATAGACAGTAAACTCTCTGATATTGCTATTAGTAATCTTTTCCTGATATATCTCCTTGGGCAAGGGGGGAAAAAAAGAAAAAAATAAACAAATGAGACTACATCAAACTAAAAAGTTTTTGCACAGCAAAGGAAAACATCAACAAAATGAAAAGACAACCTATTGAATGGGAGAAGATATTCACTTATGATACAACAGATAAGGGGTTAATATCCAAAATATGTAAAGAAATTACGCAACTCAACAACAAACAATCCAATTTTTAAAAAGGGCAGAAAACCTGAACAGTTATTTCTCCAAAGAGGACATGAAAAGATGCTCAAGATCACTAAACATCAGAGAAATGCAAATTTAAACCACAATAAGATATCACCTCACACATGTCAGAATGGCCATCATCAATAAATCAAGACAAGTGTTGGTTAGGACGTGAATAAAAGGGAACCCTCATGTATTGTTGGTGGGACTGCAAATTGGTACATCCACTGTGGGAAACAGTTTGGAGGTTCCTCACAAAATTAAAAATAGAACTACCTTTTGACCCAGCAATTGCACTTCTGGTATTTATCCAAAGAAAACCAAAACACTAACTCAAAAAGATAAGTGAACCCCTATGTTCACTGCAGCGTTATTCACAATAGCCAAGATATGGAAGCAACTTTAGTGCCCGTTCAATGATTGGGTAAAGAAGTTATGGTACATATATACAAGGGAATATTACTCAGTCACAAAAAATGAAATCTTACCATTTGCAATAACATGGATGTACCTAGAGGGTGTTATGCTGAGTGAAATAAGTCAGACAGAGAAAGATAAATATCATGTGATTTCACTTATATGAGGAATCTAAGGAAAAAAAGGAACAAATTAAACAAAAACAGACTCATAGATGCAGAGAACAAACTGATGATTGCCAGAGGGGAGGGGATTGGGAGGCTGCATGAAACAAGTGAAGGGATGAAGTACAAATTAGTAGTTACAAAACAGTCATGGGGACATAGAGTACAGCGTAGGGAATATAGTCAATATTATTGTAACGGCTATGTGTAGAGCCAAATGAGTGATAATCAGGGGGATCGCTTCAAAAATTATATAAATGTCTAACCATTGTACTGTATACCTGAAACTAGTATAAAAATCAATTCTCTTCCAACACTACTGAACTGTATACTTAAAAAGGGTTAAGATGGTAAATTTTATTTTATGTATATTTTACCACAATTAAAAACACTTCTAAATCTTCAAAATTTGGAAGCATTCACTTAAATGAAGAAAGAAGTACTTTCAATTACTGCTTATTTCAGTTTGAGAGACCTCATGGATTTGTTTTCATATAAAGTGATTATGAAGGTTTGATTTTCAGATGTTTTATGCATATACTCAGAGAAACATTTTACTTAAAAATATGGAACATTTCATGAATTTGTGTGTCATCCTTGTCCAGGGGCTGTGTTAAATCTTCTCTGTATTGTTCCAGTTTTTAGAACATGTGCTACCAAAGTGAGCACCACATGTTATATTTATAACTCTAGAAAAGATTACTCTGCATCACAGATTTATAGAGCAATAAAAGACCTATGAGTCACATCGAGGTTTTCAAATGACAGTTCTTTGTTCTACAAATGAGCAAGTTGAGTTCTAGATTAGCTCAAGAACCTGGGACTAGCATCTAAAGCCTTCTTCAAAGGGGTACCACTTGGTGACAGAATAGAAAGCTGAGCCCTGAAAAGTCAAACATACTGTAGATAACATTTCAAAAAACAAACGACACAAAAAAAGTAATTACCTGCTCCACTTCACTCCCTCATACCCACTCTGCAGAAGCAGCCACTTTTATTTATTTTAATCTCCAAATCTCTACTACTCCATGATTGTTCATGTTTAAGCATTATCAGTTGTTTTATCATTACTGAAGATGAGGATTGAACCCGCTTCTACCACCATCAACACACACACATAAACAACTTCTCTCAATAAGGTCATATCATGAGTTTAGTTAATCCATGTTTACGCTGCTATGACAATGAAATATGCCAATCACAGTTGAGTCATCTAATATACTATGGCAATTTTTCCTTTCTTGCTTATCTTTTTGAATTGGTACTTTTTTTTCTTTCGTAGTGTTTTATGTACTATTTAGTCAACCCTAAATTCCTCTCCAGTTATATAGATCTCCTCTCAAAATATTTAAACACAGTAATTACTCTATTTTGTCTTGGAAACATATCTCTGGTAGCCTTCTGACTGTCTCTAATCTGGGCTCTTTACGCTGTCACCTTGGTGATTTCCTTCTTTTGTACAACCAACATCTTCCCCTTTGTAGCATAATCCCTCATTTTGGTCAAGCAATAGCTTCTCGATAAAAGGTACATAAGTAAAATTTTTGAGAATTTGTGTATCTGGAAACCTTTTTATAGGCTGGAGATGATTTTCCCTCAGAATGTTGAAGGTATTGATCCATTTTCTTATTGCCAATGTTATTTGATAGATTCTCAGTCCTTTGCATGAAATCTAGTTACTTGTACTGAAATTTCACAATGATGTACTTTAGTGTGGGTCTATTCTTATTCATTGTGCTAGGCATTGGAAACTGATGGCTTTCAGTTAAACTTTCTTGACTTATTTCACTGATGATTTCCTCTGTTCTGTTTCCTCTGTTCCTTTTTATGAGATGCTTATTACTCAGATCCAAGGCCTTCTCTTCTGGTCTCCTAATTTTTCTTTCCTATTTTTCAACTTTTTGCGGGGGGTGGGGGGAAGGGTGTTGGCTACTGCTTTGTGGACAATTTCTTCAACTTCATCTTCTAAGTCTTCTATTGAGTTTTTCATTTCTATTTTCATTTATAAGACTTTTTGTTTTCTGAATATTCCTTTCCTATGGCCCCTTGGTTTTTTATTTTTTATTTTTATTGGAGTCAAACTTTTTACTATTTCAGAACCTGAGGATATCAGTGGTTCTTTAAAATGTCTTTTTCTTGCCTCATAGTCCCACTTTCTTCCATCTTCCTTCCTTCCTTCGTTTACTCCTTCCTTCTTCTCTCTTTCTCTCTCTCTCTCTCTCTTAATCCTTTCACCTTAAAGCCTTCCTCAAATGCCTGGCTATCCCTGGCTGTTTGCACATGTTTTGGTTGGGGCCACAAAGTAGCTGACTGGAAGAAATTGGAAGATTTGTTGACTGTAGTGTTTCTGAAGTTGTACTCCTTCCTGGGGTATTTCCAGTGTCAGCTGTCAGATTTTTCACAAAGGAATCTTCTAATCTCCTGGCTGGAGAGCATGAGCTTGACTGCCAGCATTAAGTAGCTAAGTGAGGAAAAAGGGCATAGGTTCTACATATTCTGATTATAAACTTTCATATTATCCTCTGCATCAGTCAAGGTCCAAGAGGTTAACTATAAACTGGTATAGAGAAATTTAAAGAATACCTGTCAAGGGGTAAGGGAGAATATCAAAAGAAGGCACAAACTTAGAAGGGAGTTCTTTTCCTCATGTCTGGGATTCAGATCTTGTTGGCCAAGGCATGGCTGTAGCCACTGGTTAGCAGAGTTTACTAGGTTGTCTGGGGTCCCAGGGAAGCAGAAAGCATCCCCCTAGGGAGCAGTCTGACCGAGGCTGGCAGCAGGGAACCATGGCTGGGACTGGGAAAAAGAAAACACTTCACTGAGATACAGGTGGGCCAAGGCTGGAACGCCCCTACAGAAGATGGGCAGGAAGTGCCTCACCACAAGGCTGAAGGGCAGGCTCATCGAGGGAGTCAGGACTTCAGGAGCCTACTTGCCAGCCAGAGAAGTGGTCACAAGGCCAGGGCCAGGGCTGTAAGCTCACTATGGGACTGTGTATGCTGGGGCTGAGTGCCACTGGATGTCCTCTCCCCTTCCACACACCACTGACAACTGGATGGTAATAATAAGCAAAATGAAACATTCCAGAGGTAAGGAAAAAGATATGCTTAGAGGGTCCAGCTCATTATTATCACAGTGTAGGCAACTGTATTAGTTTGCTAGGGCTGTGGTAATGAAGTACCACAGGGTGACTTACAGAAATTTAGTTTCACAGTTCTGGAGGCCAGATGTCCAAAAGCAGGGTGTTGGCAGAGTTGGTTCCTTCTGAGGGCTGTGAGGGAAGGATCTGTTCCAGGCCTCTCTTCTTGTCTTATAGATGACGGTCTTCTCCTTTTATCTCTTCATGTATCTTCTGTGTCTATGTCCAAATCTTTTATACCTGTCATAATGGATTAGGGCCACCCTGATGACCTTCAGTTTATTTCTGAAAAGGCCCTGTCTCCAAGTAAGGTCACATTCTGAGGTATTGGGGGTTAGGATTTTAACATGAATTTTGGAGGACCACAACTCAACTTATAATTGCAATGAAATGTAGATTTGAAGATGAGATGTAATAAATTGAAAACTGGCACACTCCTTGTTTTCAGTATGGAATCCCACCCTCAACTGTTTCTGGTGTTTTCCTGTCTAGAGATCCTCTATTTTACTCTTTCTAGAGAATAAACACACAGGCATATGCTGGGATGTTGGAGGCGCAGCTGCCAAGCTGTGCAGCACTGAAGGTTGTTTGGAGGTTAAACTGAGGTCCTAGACTGTCAACTAATCCTATTTTCAGCCTACTTTCACTCCAACATCCAGAGGTACCTGTCACACTCATGAACATTAGGGGATTCTACAGGGGGTGGTGGGTGGGTTGCTTCTTGGCATTCCCCACTGTTGGCTTAGGAGTCAGGTTTCTCGGGTCTGCTGTTTTGCTTTCATTTCCAAAATGTTATTGCTGTTGTCTCCTGTTGTTCTGACTTTATAAGTTTATCATTAATTTTGGAATTTAGATTTACAGAAAAATTGCAGATAATATCCTTATACTGTTAACATCTTAATTGTCACTGACCTTTGTCAAAACTAAGAAATTAACTGGTAAATTACTAGTAACAGATTTCACTAGTTTTTCCACTGATGTCTTCATTGTTCCTGGATTCCACACTGCATTTAGTTGTCACATCTTAGTATCCAATTTGTGACTGTCTTTCCTTGTTTTTCATGACCTTGATACTTTGGAAAGAATACTGGCTAGGCATTTTGCACAATATCCTATTTGTACATGTTCCTCATTAGACTGAGGTTACGGATTTGCAGGATTAACAGTGGCAATATGCCCTCATCACATATTTGGGGTACATGATATCCATATATCACTGATGTTAACCTTGAACACTTGGGTAACATAAAAAGTTCAGCGGTAGCTCTCTTCTGTAAGGCTGATGGTAGATAAGGCTGTTCTAGAACTAGATTTGCTGGTAGCAGTGGAGATTAAATTCTACCCCCTTCAACAATAAAGGTTAGGTGGACACCATTATCTGATGTGCAACAGGGCTGGAAAGGCAGCCAAGGAGACTGGACCCACAGTATGGATATGGCTAACAGAACAAGCACATCTAGGGAAAACAGATAGGCAGCCAACTACACTATGCAGTATTTATCATCAGAGTATCAATGATGGAAAACAAAAAAGCTGAGAGCAGTTGCCTTAATCTAAAAAATAACGATTCCTTGCCATTACCTGAGCCAGTTTTCCAACCCGAAACACACTGAAGAGGTTGGGTTCCCAGGAGGAAATTCCTTGCAACACAGCAAGTACTGACTTTAACAAGTCCCCTGGTCCTGCCCCAGGAATAATTATGGGCTTATACTCAGGTAACTGTACACTGAAGGGGGATACTCAAATATTTTGAGGGAGGGCTGTGGGAAACAGGGTCTAAGTAGACACTGATGCCCAGAGATCTGAAGCACCATCATGGGGAGTACAGGAATAAAAGGAATGCTGGTCAAGTTATAAATGTGTATGTACTAAGTGCTCACATTAAAACTGCACGTGCTCTATGGACCCTTCTGGTGGCCACTCCCATCTCTGTATTTATAACCAGAACTGACACTTAGTAACTGTCATGGCTCCCCACATACACCTTTAGCCTGTGGGATATAGGCTGAAGCCAAACAGAAGCCTCTGCAATTGCTACGCTCTCCCCTTTCACACTGCCAACCAAAATAGTAAATAATGAGCTCTTTTCAGATTATAAGACCAAAAGCAATTCATTCACATATAACAGACAACACACATGTACAGTTTTGCCCCAGGGCCATGTTAACTCTCCTGCCATCCTAAGTGTGAAGAGATCTGGACATCTGGTCATTCCATAGGATGTCACATTGACACACTTGAACTTACTGAACTGGATAAACCAGAAATGGCTAACACACTGGAGGCCCTGATTATGTTACCACAGTATGGGAGATAAATAAACCTTAAGATTGTTTCCATTCAATCTTTTCCAGGAAAGAAAAAAACGACTTGGAAGCTCAAAGAGCACACTTAAAATAGCCAAATAATAAAGAAGAAAAACAATAAAGAAAAACAATGCACAACTGGTTGCCACTGGAAAATAGGAGGGAAGCAACTCACTTTGAAACTCACAAACAATGGGAAAGAATCAAGCATTTATACTGTTTTTCCTATATGTAACCAAATAGTGAATGAGGGCGTTTTTCTATTGCAGCTAACAAATGAAGGAATGATACAACTGGAATACTGCCGTTCCATAATTAATTGATAGATCTGGGCCTTCTCTAACATCAATGACAGCTCATAATCCAGTAAGAGACAGCTAGACATTGTGTCATCTATGGGGTAATACTGCCCCCCCTTCAAAATGAAACAAAAAATCTGAATCTGATTAAATCTGTGGACCAAAAACAAATTTACAATACCAAAAGGACAGAGGAGTATGTTAAATGATATCGAAGGAATGCATAATCAGCAAAATCTGGGAAACCTGACAACCTGTTTTCTTCATAAATTAATTGCAGGGGAAACAAGAGATGGGGGGACACTAATGTAATACATAGATTTTAATTAGATCTTGATTCAAACAAATTATTCACAAAAAATTTTTTTTCTGGTGATAACGGTATTTTGGTGTGTGTGTTTTAAGGAGTATATTTACATACTGAAATCTTTATGAATAAAAGCATATCTAGGATTGTTTCAAAATAATATGAAGGGGGGTGCACACAAATGGGGTTTCGGGTTAAACAAGATTAGCCATGAGTTGATAATTGTTGAAATTGAGTGGTACTTGGAGATTCATTATCTTCTCTGCTTTTATATATGATTGAAAATTTCTATAATAATTTAAAAAGATAAAAACAAAAAAAATCCAATCACCACTAGTATTTAGTAAGTCTTTAGTTTTCTCCAGCTAGACTTGAATGACCACTGAGAAAGTAGTGAAAAACAAACTTTAACACATCTTACACAGGTTAATAATTCAGGTTCAGATGAACAGAACCATGTAAATCACACTAATATGTTGAGACTGATAATTCATTTCTAGCTCTTAATCCTTCAGCCTACATATTTAATACTGTCAAAAGAATACACAATACATTAGCAACAAAACATTCATGAATGACATATTAGTCAATATTTTGTCAAAACAGAAGGCCACTGAATCATATAAAATCACTCTAATACTTCATTAAATAAGTTTAAAGAAAGTTAATACATTTCAAAAAAATTTTCTTCTTTATTTAAACATAAAACACATTTACAGCATGCAGGTTAAAGTAAAACTTAAAATTATATGGCGTCTTCCAAAACCAATTATCTTTGAATGTATCTTCAAGCACTGAAAACAAACCAACAGATTCCACAGGTAGACTCAGACTCTTATCACTTCATGTCAAATTGAGTTATGCACAGTAGTATTCTTAAGTTAGGCAAATAATTTAATTGATCATTGTGAATAAATATTACTTTTATTTCACCGTTTCTTTTCTGAACCATTTATCAATACCAGTCAAAGGAACATTTATATATTCGTTCAAAAAAAAAAAAAGACACTGCAAATTGAAATAAGTGCCAATGTTCTAGATGATCAGAAATTTTCACTTATAAGAGTAAATGCTGTGTTTAATGACCTACATAGCAAAGAGTTCACTGAAAACATATTTATGAAATTCTTTGTACACTTTGTGAAAGTTTGAAATTATAAATAGAATCACTGAGAAATTTTAAAAAACCTAACATTGTGTATTCTGAACTACATGCTAGTTACAATTCATTGTTATACAGCACCAATACCCGTGATACAGCTAATAAGAATGAAACTACCATATTTAGACGAGAAAAAAAATTCTGCTTCATTTATGAATATTGCCAAAGCAGCAAGTTTTCATTTGAAAACAAAATATAAACATTTACGTGTATGTAGCCAAATATTTCTCCATTTAGAAAACTATCATAATAGGCTGGAGCACTGCTTCTTAGTTAATTGCATTATTTCAATCTTGCTGCGCCAAAGTTTCATCCTAATTCTTTGGAGTGTTTCCTTTGATCAATCCTAAAAGCAACACAATCATTTTAAAGGTTGCAGACTACAACAGCAAAAATTTTTGACTGTTAAAAAAATAAATAAATAAGTTTATCTTTTAAATGGAAATTATATAAAAGTGGAAATTACAATAGTTAAGGAAATAGAAAAATAAGCCAATTATGATCTGAGTCTTCTGACTATGGCTCCAAATTTATTACAAATATCTGTATATAAAACTTTTTCAAAAAGTTAATTCTGCCAGCCAGATCCTAACACAGAACTTACCAAATTTCTTTCTCTACTGACTGAATAACCTTAAATCCCCATTTTCCCCAAATTTCTGCTAACACAGTTGCAGTCGCCCTCCCCCCACTGATGAAGCAAATATTGAAATCTCTTTCTCTATTACTTTTAGAGATTCCTAAAACAAACTGTTGATTTAGTTTAATCATCTGAGGAAGAGGTGGCAAAAAAACAAGTACACTTAGCACTAACTACAAAATTAAGGGCTATAGCCAAAAAAATAATTTGAAGATTACTAGTGACTTGCAAACGATGACCTATTTCTAGGTTAAACAAGAAATAAATTATATTGTATAACAGTGTAGCAGGTTAAAAATACCTCAGGGATTTCAGACCAAAATTTACCTGCATATTTATAAATTCTCCATATTATTTTTCCTGTTCTTCCACTTTCCCCCCCATAGGCTATAAATTTAGATCAACCAATACAGTACTAACAATATAAAATTGTTTTATCCTATAATTTATTTCACTATATTAAGAGGACAAATATCTGTCCAATTCTTATGTTAACTAGTAGGCTCACCAGAATGAAGCAGGGTATTTTCATTCCATCAAGCTATGCTGATTATAGAACAGGGAAAAAGAGAAATACAATTCCTTTTCAAACTCTTTCTTAAACTGAGATTTACTTTTGATGTCAAATATTTCTATTCAAGAAAATTCAGCAACATGCATTTCATGAGATAATTATGTAGCCTTACTCAGTCTCAAATGCCTATTTCGGCAGTTTTAAGGTTTCAGTGCACATACAGTAGTAGTTTTCAGAAGCAAACTTCAGAGATGATACAAATAATTTTGACTCTGAAATCATTTCAAGGGATATTGAAGTACAGTACTGACTTGATACATTTTGTGGGCATGTAGTGTTTAAGTGGTAAAATTTAAGACATTTAACCTAAGTGTTCCATTTTCCCTAACATAAGGAAGACACTTTAATAAGAAAAACAAGAAGCGGTAGCAGCTAGGTAATTTAAACTGGGATTAAAAAATAAACACAAACAAAAAAAGTACAAAAAGCACAATCCTATACGGTACAGTTAGCTTGGCACAGTGAAAACTAAATTTAAGACATAAAAGACAAACTGTGTAATAAATAGGGCCACAGTTGTAAACTGTAATTTTTCCCTCCTAAGACGCCAAAATTGCACTCTAGTTGTGTTGGGAAGCAGCAGAGTTTATAAGAGTGGGTAGGAAACAGCTGTACAGGCCAAATATAATTTATACATTAAAAAAGTTATAATTCTACAATTCCCAGGGGGTAAAGGTTATAGTCATTGAATGACTGTTTGATATTAAGTCCTCTTCATACTCCTATTATTTTCAACACCTGAAAATGGGAGAAAGAAGACAGAAAATATTTTTATTTGCATAAAACTTGTGTCTGAGATAAACGTGAAAGGAATAAAATATACCAATAGTTTATAAACATTTTGGCCAACAGTTTTGACCACTTCCCCCAAAATTAAAAAAAGGCAGCATTAAATGATCTGATTTCTTTTCCTTTAAACTTATCTCTTACATAGAGCTATTATGAGCAGTACTATGTTTAAAAGGCCATTCATTTTTTATTTCTCCCCGAGAGCTACGAGTAAGTTGATGTATGAATTATATCTTTTCTTTTTTTTTAAAGATGGAAGCCAGTAGACAGTGTCAGTGACATTCTTAAGCCAAGGACCACTAACTAGGAATGTTATATATTTTGCAATTAAAAAAAAAAGGGAGAGGAGGTTAAGAGGGGTGGAGAAATAGGAATACCCAAGAGGTGCATATGGTAGAAAAATGACAATGAAAATAAGTATCAGTAACTGTTACCTGGAGGCATCCCCATATTAAACTGTCTACTCACCAATGTGTTTAGAAAAACTCAACATTCAAAGTATGCAAGCTAGAAGACCAGCCATGTAAAACTGGGTACTAAGAGTGTCGGTATTAATATGTTGCCATCTTCCCCCAAAGTGAAATGCTTTTCTTAATAATTAAAAGAATTTAAAAATTCTTCTATAAAGTATTTAAGTTTTTAGTAATTTATAACTTAAGATCATATACTCCTCTCCACCACGGTTTAAGATTGATTGATGCAATAATTAAAAAAAAAACAAAAAAACCTCTACTATCCTTCGGACTAGCAATGAGACAAACCTGTAAATGTTTATACATTTATAATTACTTCAAGTCTCAAAAATCTTGTTTAGCTAAGTTAGCTATCTCTCTCTCATGTGCTAATAAACTGCTGTCGTTACACTGGGATCAGCATTCTACTTTCAAGCTAAAACCTGGCTACATCTAACAAAGGTCATGATCTATGTTCTCTGCAAATGATGTTATCAGTTCAAAGTTTACATAGGAATTTTAATCTGAGCACAATATACACAAAGGATAAACTTTCACCTATATCCAGTTATGCTTTCAAATGCCCTTGCCCACCTTCAACTTGCAGAAAAGAATCCGTTTTGTAATAGGTAATAACATCTTAACTTGTGTAATTCTCAAGAATGACTTCTATTTTACTAATAAAGGGGCTCAAAAGTAAATACAGCAGGTCCTCAAATTGCATCGTTTTGTTCATTGGTGTTTCGTTATAACATCGATGTTTATATTAATTAGCCTATGATCAAACTGGCTTCATTATACATCATTTTGCTTAAAGTTGCAGAACTTAGCAATGACATTTAGTGAGAACTTATAATACTCCAAAGGAGGGAAATAGAGGCCATCCCTAACAGGCAGGAAAACTAGCTATTTTATGTCTACCAATGTGACACGATATTAAGCACATATAACTTACCATATAGTCTTGGTAAAAATGTTTATGCTAAATCTAAAATTGCTTTTAATACATAGGGAATAGAGGAATAAGGCAACTACAAACAGAAACAATCAAACACACCTAGAAAGTGGCATATGCCCAAGATAACTTGCTTAGTCTCTCTTTAGTAAGTCAATGTCATTATAAAAGGGGGTTATTTTAGATTAAAAGAAACTTAAGGAATATAAGCAAGTGCAAACAGTGGTCTTGAATTGTACCTTGGTTTAGATAAATCAGCTGTGAAGGACTTAAAATGAAGAAATCTGAATAGAGACTGGTATTAGGTAATATTAAAAATATTTTTAGTTGCTAATTGTTAGCTATATTTTGTTGATAATGTTATTGTGGCTATGAAGAAAAATGTTTTAGAGATATTAAACAGGTCATGAATGGTTAGAGTCAAAATGAAAAAGAAACTGTTAAAAAAGTCACTTGCTCAAGTTCATAAAGTAGGATTCAAATTTAAAACTTCAAAGTCTGTGCTCTTTTCACTTTATTGCTGCCTTTTAAATCCTATACTATGTGACAAAAAATATTAAATTATTTGTAATGTGAATACTCCAGAATACTGCTTCATTCTCTAAACTGAGAACCAATGTTATGCAAAACATCAAAGTAAAAACAAGATTAAAACAAACTGACTTTAGTATTTGTCAGAAACAACAGTTAACCATCTCATAATAATCTAATATTTTTAGTTTCTAAAGCATCTACACATTTGAGACTTCTGAAAGAATTAAAATATTAGGCAGCTATTAACCAATCATGTTGTAGAAGAAAATGTACAGGATATATTACTAAGATAAAGAAGTAGGTTACAAAGTAGCATAAGTAGAATAGGAGTAGTATGTTATTGGAATATTTATTAACAGCTTAAACCTTTTAATTTAAAAGTTATAATATGTAAAGAAAGCTACAGAAAAATACAACATATTGGGTGGTATCTCTAGATCATTTTTATCTTCAACTTTGCGATATTTTTTAATCTCCTACAAGGGAACGGATATTACTTATAAATTAAAAACAAATTAATAAATATAAGAACTTATAAATCTGTTCAAAAAATCACTTGCAATAGGTAAACAGAAAAGGACACAGAAATAACTCAAAAAATAAGTGGGCAAATAAAAATGTGAGAAATTCAATTTCATTAATAATAAGATGTTTATTTTGGCCTATTATGTTCAAAGCTTAAAAACTACTAATACTCAATGCTGGCAAAGATGCAATAAAATGGGGAGCATCTTTGGCTAATATGCCATTTGGTGCAGTCTTTCTGGAGAGCAGTGTGTTAATATGTATCAAGAGCCTTAAAAATGTTCACATTTTCTTATAATTTCACTTTTGGGAATCTTCTGGAAATAATAGATAAGCGAGTATAAAAAATTTTTCACACTTCAAATTTCATCTATAGAAATTTCAATTTTGGAAAATTTCAAATATAGAAAAATTAATATACTTAATTACATGCCCAGTAAAAGGGAATATTTATAAACTATAGTATATCTATTAGAATACCAAGATCTTCTAAAATGATCTAATGTTAGGTTGAAAACAATAACATAAATTTGAATAATATGATCTGAATTATGAAAAATAGACTAGAAGGAATTATGCCGTTACATTCACAATTACATACATTTAAAAAATCATGACATTAATGTGAGAATCCAAAAAAAATGTTTAACATTTTTCTTTAGTTTAACATTTCCATTTACAGCTATGATTCAAAAGCCAGATACAGACTACAAACCTGTGGGTACGGTGTAACCCTTACACTTGTTTGCCGCCTCCACCTCGTACTGCCACTGGCTGGCTGTTCTGAGTAAACGCACCTCCTCCGCGAATTGCACTTGGATGAGTTGGAGAAGCTGCTGGATGTTGCCCAGGACGAATAGGTTTAGCTAAAACAAAAACCAAAAACTGGCTTTAGAATAAATCTTAATACACTATAATGATTTTTTAGACCTCTTTGTTTACAATAAATACCCAAGTGTTTTGTTTTTCTCTGCTTTTTTGTTTCTTAGAAAATTCCTCTAGCTCTCTTTTTAGTTATATCCTTTCTTCCAGGACCTATAAAATCTAGCCTCTTATACCTATTCCTTTATCAATGATTATTCTGAAGAATGAAATATTGCTCAACACAGTTTTCTCTATCCCTGACCACTCTTGCTTGTCTAGTTCCTATTTATCTTCTTGTCCTGTTAATGTGGTTATTCCTCAACTTCTTTGTCTCTATGGTAATAACAAATACCACCATTACAGCACATAATTAATGAATCAGAATATGTTTGCAAGTAAATGAAAACATTCAAACTAAGCAAGGTTTAAAGGTTTTAATGTGTTCAACTAACCAATTTGTGCTGAATGTCCTCTTCTGGCCATATTCTTTGACCTGACTGCTTCCTTTATACGATCTACTTCTTGCTGATACCGTTTGCGATCACGAGATGCATTTTCTTTGGCTTCTTTCAGTGCTGACTCCAGAGCTTTCACTCTCTCAGCTGTAGCTCTAAGTCTCTTTTCCAACTTGGGAAGTTCACAGCGAAGATCTGCATTATCACGTACCAACTAAAAGTACATGAAGAAAATTAGGATTCTAGCTTTAATAAGATGATTGGATAAAGTATGAACATTGTATAATTTCTCTTTAGAAAAAAAGTAAAACTACATTTTATACTAAGGTTTTCCAATTAGCTAACTTAATTTAGGCAGCAACAAGCAAGGAATACATACATCCATACATATCACACATATGTATTATAAAAATTTTATTTAATTTTTTTTGGAGGGAGTTGTTCCTACCCTCTACTAGGCAATAACAATAAGTTAGAACATAATATTAGGTCTCTTCATTAAGATATTAATCTTTTAGAAATGAATACCCTTTAAACATACTAAGATCCATGAGCACCCATAAATTTAGCAACCCCCTCAGGAAGTTCTGAAAGCAAAAAAGGCTAAAACTTCTTTAACCTTACTCTAGGTGCAAACATCTAGTATAAGCATCAGGTTTACAACAACAAAGATATGCAATAATTTTGGAGCAAAAAAATATTTTTGTAATTAAATCATTTATCAAGCCATAATTAAAAATAAGACATAATAAACACTTTTTAAAAAATATGAGCTGCCTCATGATATTATATATTTCATACCTGGGGCATTAAATGTAAAAGGACCAAAAAAGTTGTATTTTAGTTGCAAAGACCTAACAGATATTTTAATTATCGTGAGCAAATTAAGAAAACTGACCTGGATTTTCAGAAAGTAAGAATACTTACTTCATTGGCTTCTTTTGATAAAAGGGTTGTTAAAAATATTAATTTCCCTAAAAATGTGTAGTGGTTTCTTTATATAAATGCTTGATAAATGGAATGGCTCAGGGTATGAAAATTCAAATAAATACTTGCCACTCCTTAAAATTCTTACAATGCTGCAGCTACCACAAAATATATTCTTTATTACCTGCTTGTGCACTTTAGTGAGTTGTTCGAGATTATTTTCAAGAAATGAGATCTTTTGCTTTTGAGCAGCACTGCCTCCAGTGTCATCAGAATCGATTTCTGCACTCTGAGAAAAAGTCAATGAATACTATTAAAAATTCAAAGCTCAAAGAAACTCCTAAACTTAACCAAACAAAAACTGTTATGTCATAAAATTATTTCACTTATGAATACAAAGCATTACACATAGAAGGCACCATTTATATAGATACCCACATCTAAGTATAGTTATATTACCTTTTTAACTCTGGTGGCCAGGTCCTGAACAAAGAGCTTCCGCAGGTTATGTAAAGTCTGAAGTTCTTTTGCCTTAAATTAAGAACAGCAGTGTTTTTGGAGTTCAGACTTCAATTTTAATACAACCAAGAAGAAAAAACCCATTAACATTCCCCAATCCTATTTATCTTCAGGTTTTTCTTACCACTGTCTCTTCCAAACCCTTCAAGTCTTGTCTTGCTTGTTCTCGTCTATCTTGCATAACCCTAGACAGAGGAAAAACATACATACATATTTTCGACTTTTGATTCTATAAAATTCTAGTTTTATTTAACTCAAGAGTTGAATCAAATTTTTTTTATCTGAAAGAATCAATTCTTGAGTTCAAATAAATGAAAAATGCTTATTTTTAAAAAGTTTACTCATGTTGTCTTTCAAAGAAATTCTTAAGCCTTAAGATCTCCTAAATCTATAACTCATCAGAAATAACTCTCCTCGTATAGCAGTAGAAGAGATAAAATGTGGCAGAATTCAAATAATAATAAATCACTTATTTATATTTAGAATATGTCACATACAGTATCCTGTTATTCATCCAAAATAATTCTGATTACCTGGAAATTACAGAGACAATAAATTATCTAAGAACAAAGTATTTTACGTATTTTACTTAAAATTACTTCCAAAAAATCATGGTTGAGATTCAGCAGAATATTTATAAAATCAACTCTGAGCTGGTCCTGATGATGGTGTTATCATTCTAACAATAGCAGTTCATTTACAAACTTTAGAATGATGGTGTTATCATTCTAACAATAGCAGTTCATTTACAAACTTTCTCTCATAAATTCAAGGCATGTGAAAAATTATAATTCTGAGTCTTCTATCTGCTCAGATTCTAAAAACTTGAGTACTGACTGACTATAGTCTTAGTAAATTAGAAAAAATAAGTGGTGAAAAACCTCTGTTCAAAAGGCAAGGCTAACATACCAATGTCCCTTTATGCAAGATCAATTTTGACAAAAATTCAGTTTTTTTAGCAGATCCTAAATCTTTTAAATTACTTAATGCCATATTTTAGGTTCATTCTTGACAGATCTTGACATAAAATGTTGGCTCAGAAATAGGAAACAGTCTGATAAATATGAATCTGAATCTTAACCATCACTGAAATATCAGACCTTGTTTCATTAAAGCACAAGGCTGATTTACACTGCAAATTTTTAGGTATAAATCAAACCAATGCAGAAGGTTTAAGAAAAACACTCTCTAACCTATACAAAGTGAAAAATGTATCTACTGGATACATCCAATAGCAATGCCTGCAATCCTCTTAGTTTTTAATTTTCAGTTTAAATTAAAACATTTACTTACGTGAGTTCATGTAATTTTTTGCTCTTTTCCTGATCTGTAACTTTCAACTTCTCATGTTCTACTCTCAGACGTTCCTGCTCTAACATCATTTTCTGGTTTTGGCTGAGAAAAAAGGGGCGGGGGGAAACCCCAAACAATATCAACACCACTGCTTTCTAAATGTTATCATTAAAATTTTTCAAAATCTTAAATTCTATAATCTCGCCACTACAAATAACCAAAGGTTTCCTGTGATCCTGTCTGCCATGGGTGCCATAGGTGCCATGGGGCTGGGGGGAAGGACGGGGAGAAGAGGGGAGGGAAGAGGACCTGGCTACTTCCAGCTATACAATATTTTCCAATTTTGGTTTGAAACCATGATTTTATTCTATATCTTTCATCTCTCTGAATCCCTGTCCCTGAATCCATTAGGTATTACTAGTAAGACCCACATCCCAAATTGTTATCATTTTTTCTTACATACCTCTGATTTAGTTGTAGACTTCCTATTTTTACACATTCTATGCTATACAAATATGGTTATGGAAGTAGGAAAACTGTCTTACGAAGAGAACTTATATTTAAAAAAAAAAAAAACTTAAAAAAACCACGACTTCCAATAAAGTTTTTCTCAATAAAGAATAATTTTTAAAAGGAAATTAAGAAAGTGATTTAGAGGCGGTTTCTATTTGTAACAATGGTTGAAGTTTGTTTTTCCTTTTTACTGAATAGTTACATCAAAAGATCTAAAAAGTACTTCACCTGGAACTCATAAGTTATAAATGAAAAAGTTATAATTTCAATGAAAAGGGCAGATATCTAAAAAGAATATATTGTCCACCAGTAACCAATTATTCCCTCTTGTCTAAATAGTCAATCTTTCTTAGCTTTTAATATTTAGAGGAAAGAAAAGTATACTTACTCTTGAAGATCAGTAATAAGTTTTTCTTTTGCCTCAACTTCATCTCTCAAGCTACTAATTTGTTTCTGATGAGTTTCTCTGTGGCTTTGGATCTGCTGTTCAACAGCTTGCTAAAATTATTGGTGGGAAAGGACATTAAGTCAGACTAATAAAGATTAATAATGATGGACTAAAGCCATTAGAATCCAATGTTACATCAAACTTGCCTTAACTTCATTTGCAGTCTGAACCTTATTTAAGTGCTCCTTTTCCATTTCATGGACTTTCTCTGTTTGGGTAGGAAGAGAAAACAAGAGAGAAAATAAGCCTTAAAGTTCTTCATAGAAACCAAAGAACAAATAGGTTTTATGAGGAATATGTATGTTCCTTAGCAATACTTGACTTTAAAATATCCAAATGACAGATAGTAAATCTTGCTTTCCAAGCTCAATGATATGTTGACTGGTACATTTTAGCTATTTCCTTTGTATTGATATTAAGGTTTCTTTTATTTTCTTTGCCTAATCCCAGAACAGATGGGTTAGCGCATGGTAGGGAAACGAAACAGCTTTCTTAAGTTTCTATGTCAAGATTTATGTGTGTATATATACACACATACACACTTCACATATGCACATGCATATATGTATTAACTTTATAACTTTGTGGGAAATTCCCAGATTGACTACTTCCATATTCAAACCCAACTTTGAAAAGTTTCAAAGCCACATTAAAGGCCATATTTGTTTACTATGCCAAGTTATCAGTATTCCTACGATTCTCTATCAGTGTGAATTATGTTTACTACAATTACACTAAAGTAAGCACAAATTAATATAAACATAACTCGGAAATAATTGAAAGTTAATACCTTGTGCTCGAAGCTGAACTAGTTCTTCACTGAGGGAATCAACAGATTCCTCTAGCTGTCTTTTCTTTTGTTCCACATTTTGAAGGTATTCAGTCAATGACTTGATTTTGGCTTCATGCTTTTGGGAAAAATATAATGATGTGAAATGGAAAAATTCTCATGCACATATTTTATTGTTAAGAATATTTGAAAATAAGCAAGTTTTATCAACATACATAAACATGTAATATACTTAACGAAGATACTTAAACCTAAAATGTTCAGGGGCCAAATTTACAATGATGAAGAACTTCATCAATGAAAAGGTCATCTATATAGCTTATAACACTTATAACAAAGGTACTGAAAGCTGAAAAATGAAACATTCTTATTGTTATCACCATATGACATAACCCTCTTCCCTTCTACAATTCCTAACTTGACGAATGGCCTTATCCACTCAGCTGCCAAAGGCAGAAAACTGGCCCTGCAGTTTTGTCTACCCTAGAATTCAACTGGATTCTTGAATAGTCACATCAATCACATCTCTCTAGTAAATCTGTATGTTTAACATATACATGTTAATACAACCTGGTTATATCATTCATGTTATTATAAAGCAGCTAGACTAGGAAAAACTGATTAAATTAACCTATTTTGGTGCTCAAAATAACCTATGGAAGTTCATTTTCCTTAAAACTTTTACAATAAATAAAAGTTATGAGACTATTCAAAGCATGAAGAAACTCTGCTCTGTAATACATACTTGAGAGATACGAAGCTGGCATGCTGCTAACTCCTTTTCATTTTCTTCCATTTTTTTGTTGCTCTCAGTTTGTGTGCTCTCCAACTGTTTGCAGCGTTTTACCATTGTTTTTACTTCTGACTTCATTTTGCTAATATAGAGCCTTGCAACAGTGAATTCTTCATCTATCATGCCAGTTCCCTCAGGCTGCTATGAGAAAAAAGTGAAATAAAAAACAAAAGACAAAAATATCCAGTGTGTGTTTAACCAATTAGATTCTAAAACCAAACAAAATTAAATATATTTTAATATAACTCAGTATTCAAAGGAAGTCAGGGGCTTTTATCTTTTATTAAATATTGGGTGATAAAGAGTAAGTAAAACAAAGCTAAATTTTTGCTTTCCTTTCTAAAAGTTAACAATAATACATGCCTACAGGGAAAAAAATAATGTAAACTGAAAAAACAAACCAAAAAACCTCTGATGAATTGTGCCTCTTTCAGTATTTGGATTTCTTCTTCATAGGCCCTCTTTAGGAAGTTTACTGTTAATCATGTGTAAGTCCCATTTAAAACTTAACAAATAAGGCTAAACAGGTGGCAGGGAAAGGATGACTTTAACCTCACAAAGGAGAAATTGTGGTCACTGTACTATCCAAAACTTTCATGGGTTTCACTATGAAATTTCAGTACAATAATCTATGTCAAAATTAAGTGGAGCTTTACGTAATAAATAACTGTGTTTAAGGATAGTCAAGTTCTCTGATAGCTTTAATGGAGATAGGGTTATACTGGAATAGTGACTGTGATATAATTATTGGTGACATGATTAGTTTTGTTCTGATTCTTTTAATCCCTTTAAGAATGCTACCCAAAATTACAGCATTCAAAAGTATGATTTAAATCCAGAGTTTAAGAATCACTGACTTGGAACTCAAAGGTCTATAAGACATCACCAAGTGTGCATTTTTCTGTTAGCTTAATTTCTGGATCCCTCATGCCCCAGTCAACTTATTTCTTTGTTGTATTATTCTCAGTTTTAATTTATGTTATTTTGCGATTTTTGTGTAGTTTTATAAAACATCTTGTGGTAGGCCATAATAAGGGTTCCCCAAAATGTCCACATCCTAATCCCTGGAATCTCTGAATATATTATATTTCACGGCAAGGGGGGATTAAGGTTGTAGATGGAATGAAGACTGCTAATCGGCTGACCCTGAGCTGGGCTGATTATCTTAAATTATCCAGGAAGGCCCAAAGTAATCACAAGGGTCCCCATAAGTGAAAGAGTGAGGCAGAAGAGTCAGACTAAGAGCGATTTATTGTGAAAATTCAAGCTGTCATTGCTGATTTGGAAGATGGAGGAAAAGAGACCCTAAGTTAAAGGAAAACTGACAACTTCTAAAACCTGGAAAAAGAAATGGATTCTCCTCTGTAGTCTCCAAAAGGAAAAGCCTTACTTCTTGATTTAACCCAGTAAAACCCATTTCTGACTTCTGACCTCCAGAACTATAAGATAATAAATTTTTATTGTTTAGAAAAAATTAAGTGGAGCTTGAGAATAAAATTGTGTACATGACATGATTATTAAAAAATTCCAAGAATAAACCATTATAGTAACAATGCAAGATACAAGGTTAACATACGAAAGTCAATCACTTTCCTATATACCAGCACTAAACAAGTGGAATTTGAAATTCCAAACAGTGCCATTTACATTAGCGCCAAAGAGGAAAAAAAAAAAAAAACAAAACACTATGGCATAAATGTTATGAGGAAACTATAAAATACTGATGAAAGACATCAAAAAAAAGGAAATATTCCATATTCATGGAAAGACAATATTGTTAAAATGTCGATTCTTCCCAACTTGATCTATGTATTTAATATAATCTCAATAAAAATCCCAGCAAGTTATTTTGTGAGTGCTGACAAACTGATTCTAAAGTTTATATGGAAAGGCGAAAGACCCTGAATAGCCAACACAATACTAAAGAGCAAAGTTGGAAGACTAATGCTACCCAACTACACGATCTACTATAAAGCTACCGCTATCAAAATGATGTGATATTGGCAGAATAAACAAACAGGTCACTGGAACAGAAGAGAGCCCAGGAATAGACATGCACAACTACAGTCAACTGATCTCTGAAAGGGGCAAAGGCAATTCAACAGAGATAGTCTTTCAACAAATGTGCTGGAACAACTGGCCATCCCCATGTAAAACAATGAATTATGACAGACTTTTCATACCTTTCATAGCAGCTTTATTTATAACTGCTAAAAACTGAGAAAGTAACCAAGATGTTCCTCAATAGGTAAATAGAAAAACAAGCTGCTACATCCACACCATAAACTATTAAGTGATTTTAAAAAATGAGCTATCAAGCCACAATAAAATATGGAAGAAACTTAAACGCACACTGCTAAATGAAAGAAGCCAGTCAGAAAAGGCTATATACTGTATGAGTCCAACAGTATGAAATTTTGGGCAATGCAACACTACAGAGATCTTCTTAAGGGTTCGAGGAGAGGGATGAATACGTAAAGCACAGGATATTTGTTAGGGCAGTAAAACTATTATATGATACTGTAACTATATTATGCATTAGTCAAAATCCATACAACTGTACATGCTAAGAGTGAACCATAATGCAAAAAACACAAAACAAGTGGAGCTCAAGCAGTGCTTAACTGATGATGTGAACAGGAAAAGAATTATGTGCAAATGGTAATACTGAGGATCCATAGATTTCTTTTCAAAGAAACCTATCGGCAAGGCTGACTCGCTTTCAAAATGCTACAATAGTATATACAGTAAAAAAGCAGTCTAAGTGTCAGGGAACTTGTAACACTCGGCCACTAAACACAAGCCATTTCCACTATATTTTCTCTATCTTTACCACAGGTGAAAAAGTGGTATATTATTTGAATATGAAATACAAAGATTTTTTTCTAAAAAGAAGTTGCATATCTACAAAGCAAATTTTGAACACCATTCTAATGTTCAGTGATATGAAGTAAATCTACTTTTCCATCCCAAGAGTCTCATATAAGCTCTAAGCATTTCCTATTACTTCACCATAAAAACAGGACAGAATGTTCAGAATGTTGGTTAAATATTGTTCCAATATTTAACAATAACATTTCCTTTCTTTCAATGAGGTGAGCTGACATTAAGAAATGACATTAGAGAAGTTACAAGAATCCTTGCCTTCATCAACAAATAGTTCTGAGTAACATTTAAGAGAAAGAATGTGTGCTCCAAACCAAAAACCTTTATTTCATTTCCAATTCTTGTTAAACATGGCTTCTTAGTATGCTCTCATTATAAACCTAAGTATAAATTTGTTCTGTATCTATAACAAATACCTACTACAATATAGAAATCTTTCATGCTATATACATGTTTTTGTAGTTGAGTCTTACTTTGCTTTTTTGGTCTTTTATTTATTTTTAACAATTGTAGCATTTATTTGGATTTGAATGGTCTAACTTTAAAAATCTACCACGTCACTATGGTAAATTTTTTTACCACATGCCTAGCGATAATTAATATTATTATCCTTAATAAGATTAAGATTATTAGAAAAGAAAAAAGGCATAAATGTGGCCAACTTTTGATAACTGATAACTCTGAGGTTCATGATATTCTATTATCTCTTTGAAATTTTTCATAAAATTTAAAGAATAAAGGATTATTTAGCAGTGCTCATCTTTTATCTTTTTAAAGCAACTACAGACCAATTTATTAATAAGTTTACTTCCTGAGCTAATCTTCACTTTTGTTCCAATTATGAAATATCATGTATGGTAATTTATTAACATAATTTCTAAGTGCAAAATCTTTACATAGTAGAGGAAAAAAACCAAACATGGAGTCCAAATAAATGCTACTTACTGAACATTCATCTACCTGAGTACCCCATTCTCTTCTCTTTTCTATTTAAAATAAAGATAATACCATCTACTACATGTGACTATTGTGAAGATAATGTGTATGAAAAGACCTTTGAAAAAAATAATAAGCAAAAGTAAAGGCTATATACAGATAATTACACTTAATAACTAGTTATTATATTTACCTTCACGTCATTATTTCCTACAGCAATTCCTATTTCTGCAAGGTCTTTTAGTAAAGATGCCATCATCTCAGCTGCTCGTTTTTTCTGGTGGTTGGTCATTTCCTTAAGTTTCTGAAGTTCAGCATCTATACTTGCTAAAGTTGCCTAGTAGATCCAAAAATAAAAGGTAGTTAAATCTATTAAACAAAAGATCAATTTTAGTCTATGGCCATGCCACCCTGAACAAGCCCAATCCCATCTGATCTTGGAAGCTAAGCAGGGTTGGACCTGGTTAGTACTTGGATGGGAGACCACCTAGAAAGACCAGGTGCTGTTGGTGTAAAAAAAAAGATCAATTTTAATACTGACAGCTATATCAAGTTTTCACCTAACAGTCACAAAACCATTATTTTCTGCTTTTATTTTCTTGACTATTATCTACTAAGTTCTAAGTTACCTTCCAGTTCAAACCTAAAAATATTTTAGACCTAATAAACAATGTAATCATACTGTGCTCCATTAAGAGCAGGTAGTTAGCATTATTTCACTAAATTTTTGAGATTGGGTAATGTTTTCTGCCTAGAAATGAGAAATTTCCAAATTAATAAATTTGATTTTTCATTTATTGCCATAAGTTTCAGCAAATTTATGTTAGAATGGAATTGACAGTTTTCTAGATGGCTGGCATTTTTTTTTTTTACCCACCTATATACTTTTTAATATTTCAATTAAGAATATGTGTACTAAAGTATTAAAGAAAAACTTGTATCCTACCGATTTCTGATTCAGTTCATCACTAAGTAATTCATATTCCTTAGTTTTGTCTTCAACTTCTTGAGACTTCTGATCATAATTAACAGCAAGTTCCTCCAAGGCTTGTAAAACTTCTTTTACTTCTTCTTTTGAGGCATCGTTTTCTGCTTGAAGGCGATTCAGCTCAGCTTGCATATTATCTTGATCTCTTCTGGTAGATGCCAGAAGCTAGGTGAAAAAGTATATTTTTACCAATTCTGTTTGCTAAATTTAAAATTCTATTTGCTAAGCACAAAGGGAAGAAATGTAGATGCTATAAAGTGTGGTAACATTAATTCATTCAACAAATTTACTGAATGTCTATGTACAGGCACTGTGAAAGACACTGTGGGAGACAGAAAGGAAATCAAATAAAAACTTTGCTATTGAGGAATCTAGACAAGAAGATAGGTACATAAAAAAATGTAATACAAGAGCTATAAAGCAGAGACAGGACATGACAAAAAAAGTGCTTGGTAGTATAGGAAAAAGAGAGATATTTCTATAAACAAAGAAGATGAAATGGAGAAGTGGCTAGGAAAGGTAGATTTTAGTCATATGCAAATTAAAGTAACAGAAAGACAAAGGCATTCTAGGTTCATGAACAGTGTGCACAGAAAAAGAAATTAGTAGATGTTTAGAAGATTTGCTTTAAAATTCAGATTTTCTTTGGGCAACAGGGGGTGGCTTCTGAGCCGTGCCTCAGGAAAATTTAGTATCAGCATATAAAATCTGAGCTGGAGAGAAGCTAAGAGAAGACTACTTAGGAAGATACTGCAATCATCCAGGGTCAGTGGCTTTTAAGTAGTGGTACATGGAAATGCGTGGGAATACTAATAATGGTGCAGAATGCTAGTGGCACTTAGAAGCAGGAGCCAGGGATGCTAAATGTCCTATGATGCAAAGGACAGAACAAAATAATAAAGAATTATATGCAATATTACTAGCTCCCTTTTGAGAAACAAGGCTATAGTTGAAATAAGCATAAAAATAATCTGACCAGGATTAATTTGGCTGATGGTGGGTATCTCTTTCTTATTGAAACTATGCAGTCTTTGCCACCCTTCCCCAAAACAAACCTTAAATGAAGGACCATTTTTCAATGATCCACCCTGCTTTGCAGGTGAGATAAATGAGGCTCCAAACTAGGTGACAAACTAAAGAGACACTTGAAAGAACTAAGATAAAAGTAAAGATGACAGAAATGAACAACAGGGTTAGATGAGGGTAGAAATGTAAAGAGTAAAACATGATTTTATTCATTGATATTCTCCTTCTCACAATAAGTCATACCTCAACTTACCTAATTATTAAAGACAAAGTCAATGGAATTCAGAAATCAGTATTTCTTTAATAATCCCTTTAGAATGAACTTATACCTGTATGTTGACGTGAATGAGTGAGAATAAAACATGTGTTTTCTTATATTACTTCCTTCATTTCCATATGTAAATACTGTACTTTTCATTAATGGAGGAGGAGTCTAAATACTCCAAACCAGTGTAAGTTTTCCCCAAGGTCAATTAAGAAATGTTCTGGGGAGAATCAGGAGACAAAACAGCACTGTACTTCAAAAAGCAGAAGGCAGTTTCAAAAAACCAGATGTATGTTAAAAAAAGTAAATCCTAAAAAGAGTTATTCTCTCCTCTCCAGTAGAGAGAACTCAAATCGTAAGATAAAGTCAATCTTTGCTTCAATCCATATGATGCATCAATCAGGATACCCACAGTGAAGCATGCACATATTCAAAAAATTTAAAGATGCACTCTAGTATACTCAGAGCTCTATAGATTGCTTCATCGTTTGTGTTTAAATGATAATGACAAAGCTTTTCCGGAAACAGTATTCAACTTACTTCTTCCTGATCCAACATCTGTGTCTTCAATTTCTCTACCAATTGGCTCTGCTGATTAATTTCCTCATCCTAAAATTTTAAAGTAACAAGTTAAAAGTAGCCCACAACCTGGTCATCTAATTGTTTCCTAACACAAAATGTAAGATTACTATCCCCCCACCCCCCAAAAATATTTCAAAATCATTTCTCCAAAACTATTTCAACATAGCTTATTTTAATCTTAAGTAGAAACAGATGGAATCTTTTAATTGTTAACTGTAACAGTTTTTTCATGCAAGATGAAAAAAGGCTTATAGATTTATCATGCAATAAGAAAAAAAGCTATCATTAAATACTTTAAATGCTAAAAAATAATTAACATGTTTGAAGCTATTATTGAAAATAATGGCCATATAGCCACATCAAACTGCCTGCCATCTCTGCTTAAAATAAAACAAAAACAATATCAGAACTAGTTTCTTCTAGTCTCTTTCCTGCCTGTTTTCCTTTTCCTGTTTGGTTCATAATTTGATTTTTCACACTGCTGACTGATATAATCAAAGCAGGAAGATAGCATTCTCACTCCATTCTGTTCCCCGCTATCTCATCTCTTACATCATTTTTTATTAGTTTTCAGATCCCTGATTTTAAGAGGCCATTTCATTAAGGCTCTCCAATGACTTAATGCCAAATTTCCTTTACAAAGTTCTTTCAGCTTAAAAATGAGGAGGGAAAAAAGATATGCTTTGTACATAGTTTCTGCATAGAAACGGAAATTGTGATTTTCTATTTTTTGTTAACATAACCATTTCGAAAGGTTAACAGAAAACAAAGATGATGTGTATTTCGTCACGGGGACCAATAATATTGACATTAGAAAATAAACACCTTTGCAAATAACGTTCTAGAACAAAATAGAACATAAACAATACTTACCTTGTCATCTAGTTGTTTGTACAATTTAGCAATTTCTTCTTCACACTTTCTTCTTTCAGCATCAGTAAAGTTTCCAGTAACTCCAATCGTGGTTGCTGGTTTATCATTGGTAATAGTAACATCCTTATCCACTGCGAAAGCTTCCAAGTTGGCTTTCTCTTTGTCAAACTGTTCATCAATAGGCACTGTCTCTCCTACAATAAGACAATAGAATGGTTAATAAAAATTGAACTGTCTAAAGCTAATTTCAATTTTAATTTTGGCTGCTCTTACCAACTTTATCTGCTCAGTCCTTGAGATCTGTAAAGTTGGAATTAACTTTGACTCTCCCCATCTTCTAAATCCAGCCACCAAATCTTATTTTTATTGCTGACATGCTAAATCCAGGCACCTTGCCATTTTATAACTTTTATAGCTTCCTAGTTGGCCTTTGTACTTCTATTTATTATTTCAGGTAATATAAGAATTTAATGTAAAAGGCTTTATTCATTTTTATTTGATGATCCCTAATGCCTAAAAAGTGAAAATGGATATGCTTTGCTATTTTTATTTATATTCACATCTGAACCTCAAATTTAGAAAATAGCTCTAAATCTGTATTCAACAACTGAAAATGATAAATTTTTAAGTCATTACCATTACGCCACCGGTTGAGTTCATTTTCAAGCCACTGAATGGTGTTCCGTAGGGTCTTATTTTTTTCTTTTTCTCTTTCATACTTCTTTTTCCATTGTTCTGCAGTTAACTCTACATTGACACAAACTGTGTTCTTAATTGTTTTGGCCCTAAAGAAGTGATTGAGGAAAAGAAAATGTGACTAAAATTACTTTCAATTGATAACTAATCGTTCTATGTAATATATGCATATATGGCTAAGTAATTTAACTTAACTATTCTTGTCCGGTTAACTGACTAAACACTAAGAGCTGTAATTAGTTTAGTATAGTGTTTATTTAAACCTCAACTAAATTTGAGTCAGGCCTAATATTTGTGAAGAGCTTTAAAAAAAAAAAACCAAGCTGATGAGGATGAAACACAGGGGCCTATATTTTTACAATTCATTTGCAAGGCTGAATTAAGAAAAGAAATTATCAATGGAAGTCAGAGATAAAGCCATCATTATTTTCCTAGGCTAACCTCTCATATCGATTATTTGAACTCTGTTATACCAACAGTTTTAACATAGGATTATATTTGTCAGACTTGTACTGTATTACCTGATGCAATGCTTATTTTCTTTAATGCTGAATTAAAACTTCTTACATAAATTTAACTAAAGTTAACATTAGACTTTAAGGTATACAAAAACTTAATTCAAACCCAAGCAGTCTAAAAGATAACTTACTTGTATTATCTGTCCCTCAATTAAAAAGTTGTGTCTATAACACTAACAATATGCATTGATTGAAATAATATGCACCTGATATTTTTCCTAGATTTAATCAACAAAAAGGCCTATCTACATTCCAACTTTGAATTTTCTTAACAAACCTTTGGCCAAACAGGAGTGTAGATTTTGTTTCAGATTCATTGTATGATGATGGAGAGCAGCAAATTACAATAGTGGTTCTACAGTTCCCGCCTAATGAATCTTGAAGGATTCTTGTCATTTTACTATCTCGATATGGAACATATGTCTACATACAAAAACAAAAAACAGAGAAGACCAATGGGTTTCTACATAATAAAATCTGTTATAGAAATATGCTATTTTAAATAAACCACAAAGTGATTTGTTATTTTGTTTAATATTAAGATGGGAACTAAGATATACATACTAATAGTACAAAATAAATTCCTACGAGACAATGAATTCACACATATTGATTCAAAAACAGTGAACCTCTCACACACTCAAATATGTGCATATATATATAGAAGCATATATTTAAGTAATTCCCCATAAGAAGACATGTATACTTACACTACCCTCAGCCAAAGCAGAAATGACATTCCCAAGAGCAGAAAGTGACTTGTTGATGTTCTTAGCTTCATCCAGCACAGCACCTTCAGCTCCAGTTTTACTAACCTATACATAAGATTACAAAAAAAGAAAGAAAGAAAGAAAAAAGGAAAGAAGAAAGCTTCATGACTTTATTTGCCAAGTGTTTACTCTCAGGCACAACTATTTCTAAGGTATTACTCTTTTGAGAACATAAAGTAACTATATGCATGACAAGAATGTGAGACACAAAATTTTATTTTAGTTTGTGCCCTTCAAAATAAGTTGTGTCTAGCACACTAACAATGTTAAATATCTTCAAAATAACCAATTTACATGTACATTTATAGTTTACTAATTTGCTATTCCTCTTTGCTACATTAAAAAGAGGAACTTTTTAAAATTTTCTAAAGCATAATGTTGTTAATGGAACCACAGAAGCAGCAAACTTGCTTCTTTTATAAAATGCATATATTTACAATATGTTAGCAATATTGGCTGAAGAAATGACCTCTCAATTTGCAAAATTAGAGACAGACTTTAAAGGATGTATGTAAGATGTTCGAGTAGAAGGCAGTATCATTCTAATCGGCAGAAACAAAATTAGGAGAAAAGTTAAAATGGTCATAATGGTCAATATTAAAACATTTGAACTTATTTTGACATAGAGTCAGATTATATAAGACTATAATAATAAAATAATCATCTAAAGAAAAGAAATAAGTACAATCAAATCAGAAAGGACTAATGGATAAGTTACCATTTTTCACAGGGAGCTCTTTGCCAACATGGATAAAGAGATACTAAAAATTAGGAAAAGGATACCTAATTAAATTCATAATGACATAAGCTGAAGAAGTTCTCAATAAAAACATGCATCTTATGTCAAAGGTAATATCTATTGGTTGAACTGGACTATGGTCCAAGTAATAGTGATTTGGAACTGATTATTGAGCTTATGTAATCATAAAGCACTGGCTTCAATGCTTTAACTCACAAAAATGCTTAGATATCTAACAGAATATAAAGATTTTACCTTTTCACTACCAGCTAAATCAACCAGATAAAGTTTTCCACTCAGCTTTTGTTCCGTTTGCGTGTTCTCTTGTTTTACATTAATAAGAAAAATACTGTGACTCCTAGAGCTATGTTCATTCATATCTGCAATGAAATTACACAAACAACTGTAAACAAACATAGCTTTCCTTTTCTAATAATTTCTAAAGCATTATTTGATAAGAAAAATCTTAAAATTAATCGACTTGATAAAGGTATTTTAAAAGTTTTGTACTTTAATTAGTGTTAATAAATATTCTACTTACTTGTAACTGCTACATGTCTGTTGGATTTTCCTTCATCTATGGTATCCATAACTTCATCTGGACTACATACAAAACGTTCTGTGCATCCCTGTAAAATAATTTTTTAAAGTATGTCAATATCCTGAAAAATTTTTATTAGAGGACTTTTCTAAACATTCTTTCAATATTATTTTATAAGTACCTTTACATATGGTACTCGGTTTTTATCTTCATGAACTGAAAGGTTGGTCTTTGAAACTGAAAAAGAAAAAGGAGTATTAGCAACTCTCCTAAACTCCAACACTGGCTGTGAAATTCAATTGACTGTTTCTTTCCCAAAGTAGCTTAATAAGATAAACTTTAAAAACATGAAAACATCACCATTAAAACCCTGTAGAATAGTGGGAAATTTACATAGAAACCAATGCAGCAATATAGAACCTTAAAGCCAATTCAACCTCTACCATCCACATTTTGGAAATAAAAGCATTAAGCCAGAGTGATGTGACCGTTTGTCCATAAACAATATATCTAATTGACAGCTGATAGAAGACCAGATAATCAGGACTCTGGTTCTTTAACTCAGTTCAATGCTCTAATTACTACTTAAGAAGCACTCATAAATATCTGCTTTAAATAAGTCATTCTATGTGTCAAAAGGCATTCTTCCAAAACTTTAAAAGATGAATTTTTAAGCGTTTGTTTCCTACAACTTGTCAATTTCATATTGGTTACTAAGAAATGGTCTCACATTTACTACTAAAAAAAGTAACACATGCTATATTAAAATGATCAAAGAGCAAGAATTTAACTTACCATCTAATAGGTCCCTTATCTTATCCAAATAAATTTCAAAATATGAAACCTAAAGGGCAAAAAAATAAAGGAAAAAGGATTAACCAATTAAAATTATAATAATTTATTCATTTATTCATTAAATATTTACTGGGGTCTAAGTGCCAAGTATCATCTAGATTAGGGGGACAGAGTTACCAACAATTCAGCCATAGCTCATATTCTAACAGGAAGACCTAAATTCATCAAATTGCTTTTATAATTAAAAACCAATTTCCATTACATATCTTCATCTGAAATGAATTAGACTAGTTAGCATAGTAAGAACCTTTGAGTTCTACAGTAAAACAAACTCCTTTACAAAGAAGGAAGATAAGACAAAAGAGACAGCTAACTTGTTTAATTTGGTATTCTAATGTCAGATGAGGAATCCAAGTTTACTAACTCTAATGATCATTATACCTGTCCATAAAATAATTTTCAAAATATCTTAAAATACTTTTGAAAAGGAAATTAGCATTTATTATTTTTTTTTGAAATCGACTTATTCTAGGCATAAAATACAACCTTTCCCCAAGGATTTTACCTTAATATGAAATTCCAAATTTTCATCCATGGAGTAAATATAATTAAAAATATCTTGCACTATTCTTGGAATAATTCCCATGCCTTCCGGATCATGAAGTTTACCCTAAACAGAAAACAAAACTAGACTTTTTAAATTGATGTATGAATTAAAACTCAAAACTTTCAATGTACAATTTATAGTCAATAGAGGACAGGAATTTTAATTGTTGTTATTTTTTGATGAAAATGGCTCTACAAATATCTAAAATACTGTATATAAATACACATAAAACCTGTGGTAAATTACATATAAATACTGTAGTTTCACAAATAATGACTAAATGTACTGTCCGTACTGCAAATTACATCCAAATACAGATTATAAAATATTACCTCCATTGTGTGTGTCTTCCCAGAGGATGTCTGTCCATATGCAAATATTGTTCCATTATATCCCTCAAGTACATCTGCAAGAAAATAAGAGATTTTATACTCAGGGGCTTTTTTCCCTTATGAGTCTTAGGAAATTACTTCAGAATGTTAGAAAACACTAAATAATTCTCACATACATTAATCTTGTTCCTATCCATGCATAATCAAATCTAATAAAATATTTGTGGGAAGAACAGTGAGAAAGATTCAGATTGTCTTTACACTAATATGAAATAGTGTCAAAGTTTAGTACATGAAAGATTTATAAACACGTTAAAGGAAATAAATAACAGTAATTTTCTTAGTGATGTTCCATCATAGCAATTACTTTCTCTCCAGCCCAGATTACTTTCTGTGGTCAATAAGAAATTTTAAATTCTGTTGTTTATAATCACCACATATGTCAGTATACATCTCAAACGCAATTTACATCTGTATGCCAAAGCTTTATGTTGACTTAAAAGAAAAAAATGCTCTGCCAATTTACATACAAATATTAATTAGCATTTAGAAATAGGACTATTGATTGGTGGTTAACAAGAGGTTAAATCTCAAAAATCCACATACTCCTCCTTATCCAAATTATAACAAGTCCAGTTCTACCTCAAAATCAATTATCAGAAAGTTTCCTGTGAAATTAAAAATATCTTTTCTAGCCCTTTATGTACTCCCAAAGCTACCGTTAACATTTAAGTATCTACCTTTACTAAGTTAAAGGGACAAAAAAAGAGAATATGAGTGAGCGAGGTGATCTTTTGATTTCCAATTTTCGAGGATTCCTTATGTTCTGTTTTGGTGACAAGAAAACTATTATGAAACTATTTTCTACTCTAGAGAAACTCTAAAAAGAGAAGCCTCTGTTAGAAACAGCAGATGGTAATAGTGGAAAATAAATTAGTAAGCAAGCCAATTCTTGTTTTCTCAATTGATTATTTAAAAAAAAAAAGGATCCCCTCATTGGGCAGAAATATTTGTTAATGAGAAAAAGAAGGCATCAGTACTTCCCTGGGAAAATTGTGAGAATTCAAACATTTTTAACTTTTTCAAAATCTTTTTTGGTTTTAAGGAGGAAAGCAAAATAATTTCAAGAATCACATTTAAAATAATTTGGGATGGTAGTACTTCTGTCAGCAACTCTGAAGAAGAAATAATCTGGAGAAAAAAAACACTAGACCCTTTCAATTCGCTCCCTTTATACCTAACAGTTCTCAGTATGTCTATGTATACCCTCTGCTTAAGATCTTTTATCAATCACACAAAATCTAAGCATAAATTCTAAAATTTGTTAGATCTATAAAAGATTCGTTCATGATATGAGCCAATTACCTGACTACCACCACAAGAGGAACTTAATATTTGTAGGTGAATGAGTGACTCTCTCAAGATCACATTATTAGCCTATGTCTATATGATATCACAGTAATTTATGTTACATGAAACTATTACACGAAGGATCCTAGGATAATAAATATATGTAACACATTCAGATTTGGAACTTTAAGCATAACTTTAAAATTTTTATGATTACAGACTTTATGGATATTCAACATTCTCAAATATTTACTGAGCACCTGTGATGATCCAAGCTCTGCTCTGGGTGGAGGGGACACAGCAATGACTGATTAGGTGATTTCTAGATAATGTCTTGTGTCACCAAAGCAATAACATTTTTATCAATTAGGAAAATATTTTCTTGCCTAGTCTATTTCTTGCAAAGTCTATTCCTGACTTTCGACTTTACAGTGATTTAACTCCCAATATTTTATTTAAAAAAAAATCTAAACATATAGAAAAACTTAATAAGCTTTAATGAACACCCTTACAACCACCACCAAGATTTCACCATAAACATTTTATTCTACTGTCTGCTAGCCATCCATCTTATTTTTTTAATGTATTTCAAAGTAAACTACAGACTTCAATACATTTTCACCTAAATACTTGGCCTTGCATAGACCATTAACTAGTATTCAGTATTCTGCAGTTTTATTCCTGAGTTAAAATGTACAATGAAACATATATATCTTAAATACGGATCTTTAAAAAAATACAAATATTTATCTATTTGAGAATCCTAGAAGGGACACATCTGTAATCAGATAAAATCAGGCACTTTTTGACCTGGTTTGTTCCTTTTTTCAGCTCTATCTCCCACCATCCTCCCCCTCACAATGCCATTTTTATTTGTAAAAATGGTCAAATCTGACCATTTCATATGGTTAAACTTCACAGTTACACTGTAAGTTGTTCTCCACACATGTAGTACTCATCTCATATGGGGCATGCACTATTAGTCCATGTGTCATCTCTTTACCTGGAAGGCATCCCTCCCTCTCCCTATTCTTTGTTTATATTTTAAGACCAGCTCAGGCTCTATTTCTTCCTTCAGCTGAAACTCCATAACCCACCTCCAAATAAATCTAGGTAAAAGCCTCATCCTAAGTGTTCTTATAGCATCTACATTTAATCGTAATACTTATCAGTGTATATTGCAAGTGTCAATTTACCTGTCTGTCTTCCTAACCAGACTGTAAAGTGGAGGCTGGGCTGTGTTTAACTCTTAGCACAGTGCCTGGCACTTAGTAGGAACTCAAATGTTTGCTGAATGACTATCATCATCACTAACACACAGAGCCTTTCCAAAGCCTCCCTCCCCTTTTGAAATACACTTTTTGCCATTCTTGTCAGAAACAGGCATAGGCGGACAACTATGGACAAATAGTACTTCTTTCATTATTTGTAAACAATTTAGGAAGTGAGACAACAGCATATTACTTTCTAAAAGTCGCTTAGTCTCTCTGAACTTCAGCATCTTTACTTGCAAAATGTGTGCTTAGGGGAAAATAATTAGAAGTCATCATATAAATTATTATTGTTAACATCTGAGAACGTACGAAGTGTCAGACTCTAGTAATTTTTCATATATTAATGTATTTCTCACAACACTCTATGCAAGGTACTATTTTTAGTCCCATTACTGAGGAATGGACAAGAAATAACTTGCCTATAGTACCATAGCTAATAAGATGGAGCTGGGATGCAAACCCAGTCTTGGCTTCACATACATTCCCCTAACCACTACACTACCCATGAACACAAGAACTAATATAAATATATGGCAGGCTATGTCTGGAAAAATTAAATGTCGATTCGGTGGCAGACAGTCCAAGTCAGGTAGCCATGGTAGGAAACTGAGGAATTTATGAAGGCCTGGTGTTATGCCTGCCATAAGACAAGTACTAAATAACTGACAACTACTTCATACAGGGGAAACAAACTTTCAGACATCACTCTGATTCAGAATTAAGAGAATACAAGTGGTAAGCCTGTTCAAAAAAAAAAAAATCTATCTAATGAATCTACAGAAAGTTATAGATTTGCATAGAAATGTACGAAAGAATGCAACCTTGGTGGACTACCAGGGCCCCCAGAGAGTACCAGCTGCTTCAGGTCACTCCTGGTAGCTTCTCATCAAATCTACAACTCAGAAGAAATACCAGCTGGCTCATCATTTTGCCAATCCTTGCCTACCACCAGTTTCTAACCATGGCCTTCCACTTGATGTGTTTGCCAATGACTATCGCAAGTTCAACCTGCCATGTATTTATTCCTCACACCTCACCAGACACCCACCACCTACCCTCACCCCATCTCTCTCCCTAAATCTGTTATTTAATTGTTATTGGTTAGCTCTGCCACATTCATACCCTTAGCTAGTCAAGACTTACTAGCCACTAACTACATCTAGGCTCCTCTAAAATGGTAAAGAGCATATGAGTGAAGATAAAAATAAAAAGTCACAGCCAGGTGATACCTTTCTAATATAAATTACAAAGCTGGCATAGAAGCAGGAAATAGTGACAGCTCCTATTCTAACAACTGCTTGAAGTCTAATTTTGTAGAGTGAAAATATCCTAGGCTATGAATTACCCCAAGTACAATTATGGATGATTAAGAAAATAACTTCCCTTCACAGAATCACACATTCTCATTTTATGAAGATTTCAGCATCCAGAACATTCTCATCAATGCCATTCCTGTTTTAATACTTGGTGGTTTCAATGACCATATAGTAGCTGTTCACACTAAAATTCCCTGGTCTCAGATCCTTGACCTAACTTTTTCCATGATCTTATCTTTTACTCCTTCAGATGCCAACTCCATGGTCATACTCTAGTATCAACTGCAACAAATCTTCGACTCCAGTGAGACTATAACACACTAATCTTACCATCTTTTTTCACTGTTCCTCAAATCCACGCCTCTCCATTTCCTCCTTCCCTTTACCCACCTTAGATCCCATGGTTCACCACTATCATCACTCCCTTGACAACACCCTCAATTCTCTTGCCCTTCTTTCTCTCTTTTGTACTCGCCTGGAAAAATCCCAAATGGGTACATTTGACTCTTCAGGCAGCTAACCTCAAGTGGGCCCTTAATGCTGCCTGGCGCTACTGCCACATTTTCCTAATCCATTCACTTCTATATTGCTTGATAGCTGACTTAATATCTTTTCCTAGAACCACCTCTTGCATCTTCTCTGTGATAACTCTGCTTCCTATATCATAGACAAAATGGAATTAATATGAAGAGAACATCTACATTTTCCTTTCATCACATCTTTAAACCTATTTCTATCCATAAACTCTACCCTCCCTCTTGTTACTAGATAAACTGTCTATGCTCCTACCTAATCCTAACCAGTCCACTTTTATACTGAATACCAACCTTCCCAGCCTGGTGAATGCTACAAGAGGATAGATTTTGCCTCAATCTAAGAAGCACTTTTCAACAACTAGAGCTGTCAAAATATGGAATAAATCATAAAGTAATGGCTATTTAATTGTAAAATCCCTTTGAGAAAAGAGATTTCTATAACTGGAAGTCCAGATATGATTTCTATGATTTTAGAAAATATAAAATTGAAAAATATCCTAGTACAAGTCAATAGTATTAACTGGAATGCACATACTTTTCTTATCCTGGACAACCTCTGTTAAATTCCTCAAAGGTTCCTCTGCTGATACAAGATAACTCTTTGAGAAAGGAGTAACAATGAAATGGAAGAATGACATACTGCCATTTTCTACTACTTTTTAGAAACCTGTTTAGCAATTTTATTTTAATTCTTATGATACTATATTTCTAAAATTGCTACTTTAGAAACTCTCCTGGGAATATCTCGTAGAAATGCATCTTCCAATCACACTATAGTGTAACACTATAATTCTTAAAAAGTTCCTTCATCAGGTACTGTATATAAATTAGATCACAGAATTTGAGTAATAGTATGTTTACTAACAGTATTTGACCTTTTATTAATTAATTGCTGGAGAAAGTTGTTTAAATAAGAAGAATGGGGCATTAAAATAAAAAAAAGAATCTTGGGTTAATGGGAAAGATTATAAACAAAATTTCACTTATTGCTGGGAAAACTTAACAGATGAAATATGTTTACCTTTAACAATCTTCTTTGCACAGTCATTATACACTTGCTCTTGAGATGTGTTTGACTGGAACACCCTATCAAATGCATAAGGCTTGGTCTGAAAAAACAGAAACAAAGGTTTCAACAAATTAAAGATGAATGCATTTCTAAGCTCCTTTAAAGATATATATTTAACCTTCACAATAGGATACCTTTTATGCATCACTTCATGTCACAGAATCTTTGTGGAAGGGATCTTAGGGATCACTAAGTACAAATCAACTAAAATAAACTCCACAAAAACAAGAATGTCTGTTTTAGTCTTTGTTGTATTTCTAGGGACTAGCACAGTAATTATAATTTGCACTACTATGGTAGGCACGCAAATATTGCTGAGTGAATTTTTATTTAATGAGTGTCTACTCTGGCAGGTGTTGAGACAATATTTTCAAACTAATATAATACTGCAGGTAAACTAAAATCCTGAAAGGTACAAAAGTTGTTAATGACAACATTAAAATTAAAACCCATATTTCCTGTCTTTTAGTTCAGGGCTCCTTCAGCTTTACTACAACAGCTTTTCAATCATTCATTCATTTAACAAACATGTATGGAATGTCTATTGTGCTAGACGCCATGCTAGAATGATAAGCGAGACAGGTTCATTCTCTGTTTTAGTGAAGCATAAGTTAACAGTGGGGCAGACATCATATAAATAATTAAGTGACTAGAATTCTGAGTCAAACAACAGTGTTATGAAAGTACTATGAGAACATCTAACAGGAGAACCTGAGTCTGGGGGAAGGTGAAGAATGTCAGGAAAACACTGGAGAAGGGATGTTTAAGAACTTCAGAATAAGTAGTATCTGGCCCATTGTCGCTTTCTTCATTATTAGTTATGAGGGAGAGTGAGTGTGGCTAAGTAGTCTAGGCACTGGGAATAGGATGCTTAAAAATCCTAACGCAGAAAGGAGCTTGTAGCATTCAAAAAAACCAAAGGATGTAAAATTTAAAGTATAAAGAACAAAGATCAATGCAATTGTCACCACAGTAAAAAAAAAAAGAAAAGGAAGGAGAGGGGCAAATAACATCTTACTGTTATTTTGAAAATAGTTTTGACTTTGTGAAACCCCTAAAAGGATCTTGGGGACTCCACCTTGGGGACACATTTAGAGAACTGCTGACGTATGAGGAGTCAGAGGCACAGAATGAAAAATCAGAGTATAGTGTCCATGCAAATCAAGGACGGAGTGATTGTGTCAAATATAGATTTAAGTCAAATATAGGAAGTGGTTGTTTCAAATATAGCTGTGTCAAATATAGAAGTCAAGGCAAAACTGAAAAGTAGCCAATGACAAAGGTCAGATTGGAATGGGTTAAAAAAAAATGGACGGCAACCAAGTAGAGCAGAAATCTGGCTGTGGGTCTAAGAAAGACATTTTTTTAAGGTGGGCAAGACCTGAGCAAGTTTTAATGCTCACAAAAACAATTTAGTAATCTAGGCGAGAAAAGTGAGCATCTAAAGGCGAAAGGAGAGGGGGCAAGGGAGCTCTGGGTATTTGGAGGTAAGTGTGTGCCTATTCTTTAAAGTCTCTTCTAAAAGAAAGAAAGCTGAGCCCTAAAATACAAAACAATCATGACTCCAGAAAAAATTCTTAACATTATGGAAGACTTTCTAAATCTTAGCTAAAAACAACAACAAAAAAGAAACAAAAAAGACCTTACTTTTACCTGTTATCCCACAATCCCCCTCCCCCAAAGCTTAGAATAACAGTAACAATGAAGCAGATACTTCCAAAAGGGCTATCAGAAACCATTCCCAATTCCCCTATTCTCTTGCAACCTCCCAGTGGAAAGCCAACCAACTGCTAGCCTAGTCTTCTTGCAAGTAGTGGCCACATGACCCAGTTCTGGATACTACGAAGTAAGTGATGGTCTGCTGGGAGGCCTTGGAGAAGGGTTTTGTTTTCCTGATGATAAAAAGGACCAACTCAACTGAAGCTGCCTTTTCTCCTTTCTGGAGCTGTAACATCCACCTTGCAAAAATAACACAAGTGATGATACAGAGAATAACATATTAGTAAGTAGTAGCAGTAGAGCTTGTCTCCAGCTTTTTTCTTTACAAGAAAAATAACCTTTCATTTACTTAAACCACTATCAGTTATTTGTTTTCACCCCACAGTTGAAAGCATTTCTGACGGCTATACTAAAATGACCTCACTTTGGCGTCAATTAAAAGTAGGCATCTCAATGACTGATTATTCTTTGGCTAAGACAACATAAAAGTGTCCTTTTGTTAAAATGCCACTAAGACATTAACATTTAAAATCTGTAAATGTGGCTAAAAAAGACAACCTACTGTTTTACTTTTCAAGATGCATTCATGAGAAACAATTTTGAAAACACAAATACAATCAAAATAATAACCACTCAGAGATTAATCATGCTAATATTTTTCTATGCATAAAGGAAATAATTTTCCCTCTTCATTATCTAACAAAGCATATATAAGGTATCAGATACTGTAAATGAGGAACACTTTTAGAAATAACATTTAAATAATACAGAAGGTAGTGTTCAAAGAATAGAAGGTAGTGTTCAAAGAATAACAGAGGATAAGCCTGGGTACTCTTGAATACCAAGCTAAGAAGCTATGTACATGGATCTAATGTAAGTAGATCAAGTAATGTTAACCGAATTGAAATGGACACAGCCTCTAGTCTTAACTCACAACCTGGTGAAGAGATTGCAACTAGTTAAAATATACATTCAATAACCGATATGTAAAAAATCTGTATGAAAGCAAAAATTAAACAATGATTAATTCCAATTTTGCTTGCAACAAATAGAAAAAAGATAAATGAAGACAAATGCATCCTTCGAAAATAAGCCAAATAGTAAAATTTTATTAAAACACTTACTGAAAGAACACTACTGAGTTTTAAGTCCTTATCTCCATCATTACATCTATAAAAAAATAAGTACTTGTAGACCATATAGAAAGAGATATGCCGAAAATAACGGGTAATTGTAAAGCCTGCCTCACAAGTACATTATGCAGCTGTTTACTATAGACAAAATTGCAAACTATCTCTACAACCTTATTAAAGTATGACTATAAAGACACAAACAAAAATAATTAAGCTGGGATTCAATGATTTCTTTTAGAAGTTATATCATTGTTAAATAAAAAATGAACTTAAGTGCTTGGTATTAAGTTGATAAAATAGACTTTTTGAATTCCAAAACTAAATTATAATTTTATTAAGTAAGGCAAATTTTTGATTAGAGAGCTAGCCATAAAGTTACTAACTGACCCTGGCTTCCTGGGATGAAAAACAAGACCTGTAAAATATAAAACCTATTTCGAATGGTCTATAATTAAGGCACATTTCTGACCTAACAATCTTTCAAGTAAATTAAACAAAGGAAACTTCAATATCTAGACATCTGTATTTTAAAACCTGGTTCCTGGCCTTGAAATGCATATTATGCACTCTTTATTTCTATGTATCTTCAAAGACATTTCCAAACCACAAGATGCACTGACATTTGACTTAGGCTTCAAGGGAACAGACTAAATAAGAATAAGTTTATTTGAACTGCAATCATACTTTAGATTTGTTAAGTGAAGTGGTTCCTGTTTGAGTCTGCACAGACCAGGCTGAACACCAAATTAGGATATGAGACCCTTCTGGCAAGGATTCTGAATAGTAACCATCAGATAACAGGGGTTTATATGATACTAGATTTTCATTAGACATTGTGGGCTAACATTCCATAATTGTATGTAACGATGGCTGCTTAAATTTTTAATTTTCTCCCGTAAAGGTAATCAGGATCAAACATCAAATCACCATTCACTTGAAAAGGGAAACTGTTGTGCTGTAGTCAAAGAACTGGGGATGACAATCTAATTATGTTTATTCTCTAATTTCAACGAACTACAACAGCCTGTTTTTGGCTCTGGCAGCCTCTATACTATTCTATGTAAGGAACAATGATTAGTAAAAATACTTAATGCAAATGGATATGTTCTACTTTTATGATGCATAGATACAGGAATAATTTTTTCTATGGATTTTTCTGTTTTCAGTAGACTTAATTGAACTACATATGGAGTTTCCCTTGTCCTTCCTTTTTTGTGGATATCAAGTTCTCTTAAAGCAAATAGATTCTATGGATTTCTCTGTTTTCAGTAGACTTAATTGAACTACATATGGAGTTTCCCTTGTCCTTCCTTTTTTGTGGATATCAAGTTCTCTTAAAGCAAATAGATTCTATTTGTATCATTTTTCATAAAGTAATTCATTTATTTCACTCCATATGTGATATGTAAAGCACTTCACCAAGCTATTACAAAAAAGAAACTATTAAAGATCACAGAACACAAACAAGATTACAAGATTTGCCTGCAATGGGATTGCATGATATTAAAATAACTGATTACACAAGTAAAAGGAAAAAAATGTGGACAAAATATTAGAACTCGAATTTAGATGAAAATCAGAATCCTTAAAAATTATTTTCTACGTAAGTATTGATTATACTTACAATTCAGTAACATTATAAACCAAAATAGTTATTCTTTAAATTTTGATTAACTAGAAGACTGTGTACAAACTTTTAAAATCATGTTTAAATAATTTTATTTTAAATTCTGCATTACAGCAATTCCTTCTTAAACTATTTTGAATCAGGATCGAGATCCAGCAAAAACAAAACAAACCAAGATTTTACCTAGAGACTTTCTAACTTCATTTCTCCCAGTAGCCCTTATAAATTACCAACCTTTAAAAAATAATTCATTTTAAACACTGAAAAAAAGGTGAGACCTCAGAGTAATTAATGATGTACTATATGCAAAAGATTAGTTCCTGAAAATAATGGACATATTGCCTTACATTTCTTAAAGCTTTGTCACTCAGCTGTAATGTATCTTTGCTTATTCATTAAAAAAAAAAAAAAAAGACTAAAATGCTTGCCAGTTTACCTAAAGGCCAACTTAACTGCTATCACTGATTCATAAGCTCAATCATCTTTCCATTATTTCTAATAATATCATTTAAATGTATTTATAGTACTAAGGAAACATGGAAGGAACTTATAACTTTATCCAAAGAAAACAACCTAACATAAATATGTGCTTCCTGTGGTAATTGTTTTAACTCTTTCTTTGTATTTTGTCATGTTTGCACTGTATCAGAAGGCTGCCTTCTTCTAACCTAACCTTAACACATTTTGTGAATCCTAAATTCTATCATTCCAAAAAACAAATCTAGGTGATATTTAGATTTGTGTAAACACACCAAAAAAAAATCTGAAGAAATGAGATAGTCTTAATAAAAATCTAAAAGAAAAATAGCTTTCACGTGTCAACCACTGCTGAGGCAGAGTCATCACAAAAACTGAGAAAACTAGTAGCCTCAAGTTTGCCAAGTAACGACCAAGGCCTTGCAAGTCTCCTCTGGTCACACATAAAACACATCATCCTAAAGGAAAAGGATGACAACTTCTGTGCTTAACTTCTTCGCCTCACTATGATGTCATTTACATCAAGTTTTTCTTGTGCACTTGTTAACAAAGAACCAGCTTGACAGTCTTCACACTGTAGTAGCTGGCAGTTGTTAGTAACCTCATGACTTGTTTGCCAAAAGCCTAACAAGCAGCGTGAAACAACTTTTAGACCTGAAATTTGGAAACTTTAACATAAAAACTAAAGAACTTTAGTCCTGTCTTAATAGGTCCAATGCTTTTAATCATCAAATGATATCTCCTGTGACTCCTTTGTCCTATTTACAAATTAAACTGTCCAAACAATATGTTAAAGATGGAATATGCCATTAGATAAAAATTAACATTAAAATTTTGTACCATGATAACAATGTAGGAAAAAGTTCTGTCACATGGAATTATCAAGAAAGATTTTAATTTTTAGTTACAGTTCACTATTCTGTATGCAGTATCTTATTATCCATTTTAATCTCCTTGAACTCAAAAAAATCAGCCTTACATTCTGGCCTCCTTGGTACTCTTTTAGCCACCTCTGGTTATGTTATGTTTTTATACTACAAAAAGGGACAATATATCACCATCCTTGGGATTATCAAAATCAAAGTTTTTCAAGGTTGGTCTTAATTGTAGAAATGGGAATCTAATACTAACATGAACTCTAGTTTACTGGTAAAATTTTATCTTTTTTATAATATTCTTCCTGATATACACACAAAAAATTAACACTCTTACCTAGACTGTTACCCGACAAAACCTGGCCTTTCTGAGCACTTATATGACCCAATCTGAATTGGCTCCATCTGTAAACAAAATCGATCACTCTGATTTCAAAGAAAACTCACCTATTTCTTTTTATAGCCCTCTATTTGTCTTTTTCAATTGTTAACAAAAAGCGGGTGGTTAAACATTTGAGGTACATTTGTAGTTTGGTAGTTCTTCCTCCCCCCGAGAGATAAACACTATGGTTCAACACGTAGTTGTGTATACGTTTCTACAAAACTAAGTATCTTTACTGTTTAACATACAGTAGGGCTGATCTCATAACTAAACGTCTCTAGCTTAACTTTAATCTTACTTACTTATTTTAAGAATGATAAATTGGGGGTAGTCTATAACCCCAATAGCCATCAACAACAGACAGTAATTGCACACACACAAACAGGCAAGTGAATATACACTAAACTTGCTCCCCGACAGTTCCTGCAGCGCCCCAGGTGGGGGAGTGTCCCAGACTGAGACTAAGGCGCCTCCCGTCTCCCGGTACTGAAGACCAGGGTGGGGACGAGCCAGGGAACAACCGCGGAGATGTGCAATCTCCCTGCTCTGGGTTATCTGAACCGGCAAACTCCACCAGGGACGGTTAGAGCACCACTGCTCCCTCTACGTTCGGCACCTCGCCACTTCCCTGAACTCCAGCCCAGCCAGGACCGAAGGAGAGGGACCGAGGGGTGGGGGCGGAGGTCACTCACCGCGATCATGACCGTGTCTTCTCCCTGAAACTTGGCGATGTATTTATCGCCGCGGTTCACTTCAGAATCGTTGAGAGGTCTGAAGCGACACATCACTTTGATGTTGCACTCGGCTGGGTCCGCCATCTTTCTCGCTGCCGGGGCCGGAGGCCGGGAGCCACTCCCCGCCGCTCAGTCTTGAAAGAAGCGGGCCTGAGCTGAAGGTACACGGTCGCGAAGCCGAGAGAATCAGGGGTCCGCCGCGTCGCGCTTCCCCAGGCGGGGGCGACCGGGGAACCAAAACACCAAGGGCCGGCACCGGCAGCCGTCGCCCTGAGGCTCACTTCCGATCTATCATGGCAGCCATGGCGGCGGCGGCACCGGGTGGAGCGTTGGCGGCTCCTCGGCTTCTCCCTCGCCGGCCTGAGCGGGCTGCGAGGGTTGGAGGGATTCCGGAGACCGGGAGGGTGTCCCAGTCCTCCCTCGAGAGAGCAGGCTAGGCCCACCGTTCCCTCACCCGTCCGCTTGCCGGTTTGCCGGCTGCCGCGCGGTCACTGCTAAGGCCGCCGCGGACCCACGACGGGACAGCGAGATGGGCGGTGCGCAAGGACCACTGCGCAGGCGCGGAGGTCCGGACGCCCCAGCGACCAATCGGTGCCCGCGCCCGGACGCTCCGCCGCCCGGCAGCCGCTCTCCGCCCGGCGGTCGCAGATTCAAGTTTTTCTAGCCGCTTTCTTGTAGAAGTACCTTTGGTCACCCGGCGGCTGCTCGCACTACAATTCCGCTGCAGAATTTCCCAGAGCTGAGGCAGACGCACCTAGCTTTCTTTAGGGAAGAATGGATTTGTTAAAACTATTTTATGTTGTCGTTCGGGTAAATAAACTATATTCCAATAAGAAAGTATTTGCTTTCTATTTGGTCTGGAGAGAAAACTGATTCTTAGTCTGTTTTTTCAGAGCTCTTTGCCGGAAAAAGGAAGATTTGAATGAAGGGTGGAACATGGCTCTGGCTTAAGAGGTTGCTCTTTGAGGGAGCGGATTGAGGAGACCGGAATATGAAAGAAAAAGGAAATTTCTAACTAAGAAATGAAGAAGGTTGTTGAAAAAAGGTGGAAGACTACTGTGAGGTGGAAGAAGGCCCTCAGTCAATGGGAGGTCTCTCTTCCCCGGTAATAAATATACGAAGCTCATCAGGATCAACACCGGAGGAGTGACTGACCTGGAGTGTAAAGATGATTTTAAAAGGCCTGGATAAATTTGTGGATTTATCTGTAAACCACAGTTGATTTTGCCTCCTACTTTTAGAAAATGGTTACCATTATGGTTCTTCATATGGAAGTTGCTCTGAAGTGCTGTGGAAGAGAACTACAAGGATAATTAGGAACCCTTCCTCTGGTTCCCAGTTTTTGTTTGTAAAATGCCCTCCAATGCCCTCTGTCTTTGCCAAATCACCCTAAAACCTCCAGAACCGAGTTCTTCATTCAACAAATTCAGGTTTATTGATCCACTACAATGAGGGAGAGCTCACACCAGAGGAACTGTGGGGCATCTCCCCAAACAAAGGAAAAGATGTAGTTACAGGGTGTTGGGGGGAGGGTGGAGTTCAGGTAAAATTTAAATGAAGTTGTGTTTTGATAGTGTTAAAGAAAAAAACACAGATATAAGTGTAGAACCAGCTCGAACTGGCTGTATCCTGTTCCTAACAAGATAATTGAGTTGTTTTTCTGGGACAACAGAACAAAACTGCAAGTTATTCAGCCAAGCATAAGCAGAGGAGAGAATTTTGACTTCCCATTACATCTTGAACCAAAGTTTCACCTCACCCCCAACCCTGCCTCCCACAGAAGCGAAAGACAAGAGAGGACCGGAACCTGAACACCAGGAACCCTTTCAGAAGTGGAGGATCCACCGTCTAAGAAGATGTAGTGCTGAAGCCCCTTACCATGTCTAACCATAAATGGCCAAGTTCCAAAGCTCTCCAATTGCGACTTGCCCTGCCAGTGCTTCTGCATACCAGCCTGTTCCCCTCGACCCCTTAAATACCTCTCTGAACTCTGGGTCAAGGAGACAGATTTGAGCTCTGCTTCCTGTCCTCTTACTATCACCCTCACAATAAAGCTTTTCCTTTTTTCAAAAGCCAGTGCCACAGTGTTGGCTTCTATGAGCATGGGGCAGCATTCCCTTGCTCCAGAACACAGGCCCAAAATGGTGTTACTAGTGCTGAAAGCACAGGATACCAAACCTAGATTTAATACCTGATCTAATTGCAGTTTTAACTTCTCCCAGAAACACGGCCTTAACCAGTATGGAATTTTCTGATCAAGCACCAGTAAGATAGTCACATAGGCTCTCTTCATCCCCCATAGAAAGAAGAGGCAATCTACACAATATAAACACTGCCCCTTCTCTTCCCTCTAAGAAAAGATGTCTTGGCCCAAAAATAATCCTTTCTTTTCTTTCGCTAATAGCTCCCTTGCCCACCCTTCTTTTAAAATACTTTTATTTTGTACAACTTCGAGCACCCTTCTAATTGCTAGATGGGATGTTGCCTGACTCATGAATTGCTTAATAAAGTCATTTAGATCTTCGCATCTACTTGGTTGAATTTTGTTTTTTAACAATAGCCTCTAAGCAAAGAAGAGCTGTGATATCAGGTCTGGACTACAAATGGCCCCAAGATCCTGTTTCCCCTGGGACTACAAAGTTAAGGTAAATGTGTTATCTTCAGAAACCCCTGTCCCAAAGCTCTGTTCCTGGCTTGAAAATCAATCAAGGCTGCTTCCCTTATGACTTGGATCTTCCAGACAAGTGTGGGATGTTTTATTCTTACTGATATAACTTCCAACAGTTTCTGATAGTCTATGATTTTAGAGAACAAAGTTTTCAGTGTGCAAGGAAGCAGCTGTAAAGTCAAAAAAGAGGTTGTGCGAGATAACCACCAGTTTTCAGCCTTTGCAGCAAGATCTCCTGAAGGCTCTGCCCTCAGCCTTCTGCTCTTTTCTTTCTGAACTCTTTCAATAATTGCTGGAATCTCTTATCTGCAACTCTGACCTTTTTGCCAATGTAACATTCCCGTCTCTCCAGCTGCTTATATAGGCCACCTTGTTTATGATGCTCTACCTATAGACAAAAAAAAAAAAGGAGTTTTATAAAAATAACCTCACATTTTTTATGATCTGATCATAAATTCCTAACTGGGCATGTCGTGGTGGGTAGTCGTCATTCCCCATGTCTATAACTTCTTTAGTGAAAGGTTTTAAGCCAGCCCTGTCCACTGTTCTTGTGCATCTAGGTTAGCATACCTTTAAAATACCAAAAGTAATTCCCCTCGAAGGGGATTTTAAACCTCAAGAGAGCACAGGGTCTTGTTAACTATCCTGTAATCCAATCCTCAGCTTGCTTTCTCCAATTTTTCCTATGTCCTATCCTTAATCTCAAATGCATAAAAGAAGTTATAACACTGTTATTCTCTGGAGCATTTGAGACTTTATTCCCTAGCATATGTCATCAGTTTAGCTCAAATAAACTCTTGTCAAAATTCTCTACAGGTTTGGACATTTCTTAAGTTGACAACCTTAACCTCAAATTTAGCATTCCAGAGATGAACTTAATTATCCTCTACTCCCTGCCAATACTTAATTCAAATACTCAACTTTCCAGTTTTTATAACTAGAATCAGCATTCTTTCATACTTTCAGACTAAAAAAGTTTCAGTCACCTATAACTCCACTATGTCTTTCATCCCCTATACATGCAAAAGAGGAACATGGTAGTCTGTATCTGAGGTTCCACAACTTCCATCCCACCGTTCCTGTTTGTTCTCTGACTCAGAAGATCTGGGGAATGATTGCTCTAGAGCAGTTATTTTCAAATTCTACTCCATGGAGTAGAGGTTCGAAAAAAGTGGCTCAGGAGATTTCTTGGGTATGAGGAGAAAAAGGAGGCAGATGGAAGAATACAGGAGTGAAGCTCTGGGACCCCCTGCTGCTCAAGGCACTTTGGTAGCTTTTCAACTCTTGTTTCTTCCTGCTCAACAGATTCTGGAGGCTCAGATTTATGAAAACAAAATCCAGAAAGGGAAGTATCTGCAAGAGCCTTCTGCTTTCAGATCTGATATGGGAAAGGGAACACAAAGAGCCTGACTCTGCACAGCACCAGGAAGGAGAACAATGCTATGTGAAAAACAAAATATTTCTAAAAATTGTCTGTCACGCTGGCAAGGAATAGAGGTATGAGACAATATGATTGAAGAAATATGTTATAGGGAAACGAAAATTGATTTAAAAAAATCCAACTGGCTAATCCCAGTTTTTCTTCCAAATATAGAAAAAACTGTGATTATTCAACACTAGTAGTGACACAGTAGGTTTCCTTGAGAATAAAGTTTGAGACTCATTAACATAATTTTTGACAAAAATGTAAGTGGTACTTGCACCTATACAGATTTGGAACATTTAAGCTCCACTGTGGAAGTTAGTCACCAAGGATGGTCCTCCAATGAACCACCCATACTTGAATTCACCCTGTTGTGTGGACTGTTTCCTTGAAGGTTGGGCTTTGACTCACTTGTAACCAGTATAATGTGGCAGAAGTGTGACACTGCATGCTATCTGAGACTAGGTGAGAAGAAGCCTGTAGCTTCCACTTGGTCTC